>NW_028320701.1:0-135570 GCF_062004578.1 Staurois parvus
GGACCCCGACTGCACTTGGGTATTTCCGCTTCCCTGTCCAAACACCGTCCATGGACCCCACCGCTGACCGTACGAGACTAGAGAACACCAGACTTCAAGGAAACCCAGGAAATAGACTGCTTTATTTTAACACAGACACAAGATATATACATTCAAGGGAACAATTCTCCCCTCCCTGCATAAGGACACAGGGCGTGGCAAACCAAATCTAGCAACAAGAAACACATCAGCAGACACCCCCCACCAAGCCAATATACAAACACATACATCCCATAATAGTTTGCTCCCAAGCAAGACACACAATAGAACAATGGGATGCTACCACATGACACCAAACAATCCACAACCCCCACCTATCTCCTATACATGTCTACACAATATTAGGACAGATCACCCTGCACCCCTAACAGGCACAGGGTGACTTACACATAAGAGGGATATGGGGAGCTGAGACAGGGGTCTCCCCACGCCTCCAAAGTGAGCTGTGTTCCATGGGCCCCCCATCCAAAGTCACTCCCATCACAAAGCCCAACTCCGAGCAAATAGGAAATCTGGTTTAGAGTGCTGACATCATCAAGACCAGAGCAGGGTCCATAGCCCCGCTCTGGACATGATAAAGCCGAGGGACAATCCACTGCTGGATCATGGGGGAGCGACGCCTGCTGGGTGAGCAGAGGATTGGGTAAGTAAAACTACTTCTCCTCTCAGACAGACAAAACAAGCTATTAACCATTGCAGTGTGGGCACAGCCCCACTTAAAGTCCATTGGATTTTTGTTTAAAACAGGAGCAGGCAATTAATTTCCCCAAGGGGCCACATGAGAAACTGGGGCTGTTGTGGAAGGCCGAACTTAATTCTGCTCAGTATTAATTTTGGACCATAAGTACGTAAACATATAGAAGGAGGAGCTACAGTGCAGTGACGTCACGCCGCCGGCGCCACGTGGATCCTGGCGGCCATCTTGATGCTTTGATGTCTGAGCCATTTGAGGGAAAGTTTGAGCCATGACAGACAGCTGATTGAGCAGTGAGGAGCGACAGACCAGACCAGGAGCTTTCAACAGTGTTACCTCTTAAAATGCGCCCACTGATTGCGCATCTGGTGAGTGCGCAGTCTTTATAAATTTGGATACACCATCACTTACTGGACGCTAATACCAGTTGTCAGAAATCCTTGAGATCTTCCATGCACCTTATGTATTGGGATTGATTCACGCTTAATTCTTGGACTATATGTTTCCTTTATATTTATGTATGCACGTGTGGTCATGAAGGAATAACGCATATAATTTTGCTTTGCACTTTATACATGTACTTTGTGGTCACGCTCAGTGACGGATTTGGTTTGACGCTATTAAGTCACATGATTTGTTGATTTGCACTTTATTATATATTATATGTTTACATTATGTGCAATATCCCATGTCATTAATTTTAGCTCTGCACCCTTCGTTTATATGATATAGAAAACAAACACCTGGCACTAGGAATATTGGGTACAGCCAGGGGCGGACTGACAACTCATGGGGCCCCCGGGCAATAGGGGATCATGGGGCCCCTGTGTCCTTGCCCAAACTCAAAAAAGCCTATGAAAAAGGTACCAGGGGCATCTCATGGGGCCCCCTACTGACCCCGGGCCCTCAGGCAGTGCCCGAGTTTCCAAATGGTCAGTCCGCCCCTGGGTACAGCTCTTCACGAAATAGGTTTCTTTTTAGATGAGCGGTTGGGGGAGGTAAAAACGGTTTTACCACCCCCTCATTACTCACCCGAATTGTAAAGTAACAGCCAGACGTGGCTGTTCACATGCCGCTTAATTTTTTTAAACTTGAGCAGCAGAGTTTGACAAGCGGCAATGCATATCAAACTGGCCCATTGAGCACAGTCGGGGCGTGCCGCAGCCGTGTGCAACGCACGTGATTGCAGCGTGGTAGTGTGACATTGTAGGGCTAAATCGGGTAATGAGGCGATATAACACCTCCTCGCCGCCTTACAAATGTACTGTGAATAGAAGGAGAGATCCTGAGATCGGTACAGCGGGGAATTCTGCAAATCCTGACCTGGATTGAAGAACGGGTGCTTGGCTCCCAGGATTTGCAGCGTGCGGGCGCCGACACGGGAAGATCCTGGCCTGGATTGAAGAACGGGTGCTTGGCTCCCAGGATTTGCAGCGTGCGGGCGCCGACACGGGAAGATCCTGGCCTGGATTGAAGAACGGGTGCTTGGCTCCCAGGATTTGCAGCGTGCGGGCGCCGACACGGGAAGATCCTGGCCTGGATTGAAGAACGGGTGCTTGGCTCCCAGGATTTGCAGCGTGCGGGCGCCGACACGGGAAGATCCTGGCCTGGATTGAAGAACGGGTGCTTGGCTCCCAGGATTTGCAGCGTGCGGGCGCCGACACGGGAAGATCCTGGCCTGGATTGAAGAACGGGTGCTTGGCTCCCAGGATTTGCAGCGTGCGGGCGCCGACACGGGAAGATCCTGGCCTGGATTGAAGAACGGGTGCTTGGCTCCCAGGATTTGCAGCGTGCGGGCGCCGACACGGGAAGATCCTGGCCTGGATTGAAGAACAGAGTGCTTGGCTCCCAGGATTTGCAGCATGCGGGCGCCGACACGGGAAGATCCTGGCCTGGATTGAAGAACGGGTGCTTGGCTCCCAGGATTTGCAGCGTGCGGGCGCCGACACGGGAAGATCCTGGCCTGGATTGAAGAACGGGTGCTTGGCTCCCAGGATTTGCAGCGTGCAGGTGCCGACACGGGAAGATCCTGGCCTGGATTGAAGAACGGGTGCTTGGCTCCCAGGATTTGCAGCGTGCAGGTGCCGACACGGGAAGATCCTGGCCTGGATTGAAGAACAGGGTGCTTGGCTCCCAGGATTTGCAGCGTGCAGGTGCCGACACGGGAAGATCCTGGCCTGGATTGAAGAACAGGTGCTTGGCTCCCAGGATTTGCAGTGTGCGGGCGCCGACACGGGAAGATCCTGGCCTGGATTGAAGAACGGGTGCTTGGCTCCCAGGATTTGCAGCGTGCGGGCGCCGACACGGGAAGATCCTGGCCTGGATTGAAGAACGGGTGCTTGGCTCCCAGGATTTGCAGTGTGCGGGTGCCGACACGGGAAGATCCTGGCCTGGTAGCAGAGTGGCAGGAGAGCTTTGGGGTGTCAAGCGCAAGGAAATCTCCATAATAGGACACCTTCACTGTTTAGGACTACGAGCCGTCCGTCATTCTATGTTGGCTTCCATTTTCACTGTATTGCTGGTAGTAAGTGTGACGGAGGGTAGGCAGGACAGAAAACACAAATCAGATGATAAACACACAAAGCTTTATTGAAAAAATGACAGTCACTCAATTGCGGTCTGAAGGTAGCGTCCCAGTACCCAGTGCAGGGGATGAGCAGGGATGGGGGCCTAAACAATTGTAATCCGGCCCCAGGGTGGCAAAGTTAGCATCTCTAGTAGATTGTAATCCAGACATGGAAGAAGAAGGGGGGAGAGTTCATGGACAGTCCATAGAGGGATAAAACAGGGGTGCAGACACTCACGGTTCCGACAGGGATGTCCTGGCTCACAGCGGACGCCAGCAGGGGGGGCAACCCTTCTTAGCACACAGCAACACAAGCAATCTTGGCCCCGCAGTATTAGGCACTATAGCAGCAGGTACTCCTCTTGAGCCCTGAGTATGAGCAGAGTGTTCAGCAGGTGATAGTCTCCAATCTCCCTGGGGTATTGCAGAGTATTCAGCGGGTAATAATCCTCGAGTCCCTGGGGTATTGCAGAGCGCCCAGCGAGTAATAATCCTCAATTCCCTGGTGTATTGCAGAGTGGCTGCGGGGGTCTCGCTTCAGCGCAGACCTCCCAGCAGCTGGCAGCGGACAGAACAACCAGGAGAGCCCTGCATCAGCCTTCTCAAGGCTTTTCACGACGCTCCCGGTTGTCCTGGCAATGTCGGGTGGCGTGCCTCGTTGCCCAGGCAACAAGGCACGCCCCCTTGACACGGGCCACGCTCGCAAGAGCGCGGCCTTTGTCTCCAGCGAGTGCAGGCAGGAAATCTCGTGCCCGCACCACACCCGCAGGGGGGGCCATGCGGCGTCAAGCCGTCGTCCCTGTCCCGGAACCACCGTATGGCCAGGAGAGGCATGAATCTCATCGCAGGGGGTCATCTTCCTCCCGCCGGCTGCGCCGGGTGGGGGGAAGATGACCGCGGCAGGGTGAGGAAAGTAACACTTCTCATCCTGTGTGGCCCGGCTTCAAAGGGCCGTGACAGGATGAGAAGGGGGAGAAGGAAAGTGCCACAAAGGACACAGGCACTGGAGGTGGGGGGGGGCAGCTCTGCAGGCACACCATGACAGTAAGCTTTCAGCCGTAAATTTAAAAAAGCGCGCATAACCCACCTAAGCCCAATCCTGCATTTTTTTGGTTTTTTTTAACCACTTGCTCTTGAATATTTACCCCTCCCCCTTCCTAACCTGGCTGTTTTTTGCTATACAGCACTGCACTACTTTAACTGACAATTTCACGGTCATGCAATGCTGTACTTTAATGAAATTTATGTCTTTTTTTTCCACAAATAGACCTTTCTTTTGGTGGTATTTTATCACCTGTGCGGTTTTTATTTTTTTCACTATAAACAAAAAAATACCGACAATTTTGAAATTTGAAATTTGTCATTTTTTGCCCACAAATAGAGCTTTCTTTATCATCTATTTTATCATTACTAGGGTTTTTTTTCCACTATAAACATAAAAACATAATTTTGAAAAAAAAACAATACTTTTGGTATTCTGCTATAAAACATATCCAATAAATACAATTTTAACAATCTAATTTCTTCATACATTAAGGCCAATATATATTCTGCTACATATTTTTTGTAAAACAAATCCCAATAAGCATATATTGATTGGGTACTGCAGGACTGCGATAGTGTGGCAGACAATCTGACACTAACTAACACTTTGTGGGAACCAGTGACACTAATACAGTGATCATTGCTAAAAATATACACTGTCACTTCACTAATGACACTGGCTGGGAAGGGGTTAAACATCTAGGGCAATCAAAGGGTTAACTGTGTCCCTTACCAGTGTGTACTGCGTGTTGTTTTTACTAAGGGATGTGCTGGATTTTATTCCCTGCTTTTCAGGGAAACAAAATACCGCATATCACCACTGACAGGAAACAGTTCTGCATTGTTTACACAGCTGTCTCTCCCCTTGCCAATCAGCAGGTGCTGGTGGTCATCCATTGGCTGGCACCAGCTGAACGGCTTCTGCTGTGACTAATCAGCCAGCAAACCTTAACGACTTGGAGAGGATCTGCCAAGAGGAGTGGGCCAAAATCCCTCCTGAGATGTGTGCCAACCTGGGAGCCAACTCCAGGAAACATCTGACCTCTGTGATTGCCAACAAGGGATTGGCCACCAAGTACTAAGTCATGTTTTGTGAAGGGGATCAAATCCTTCTTTCCCTCATGAACATGCAGATCAGTCATCATTTGTTAGCAGGGGTGGACTGACCATTTGGAAACTCGGGCACTACCTGAGGGCCCGGGGTCAATAGGGGGCCCCATGAGATGCCCCTGGTACCTTTTTCATAGTCTTTTTTGAGTGTGGGCAAGGACACAGGGGCCCCATGATCCCCTATTGCCTGGGGGCCCCATGAGTTGTCAGTCCGCCCCTGTTTGTTAGACATGCATTTCTGCTGAATTTATTGTTGCTATTCTGTCTCTCAGTGTTACAATACACCGAACATTCGATTTCTTTGTGAGGGGTGAACATTCAACATCAGCAGGGGATCAAATACTTATTTCCTTCACTGTACCGTTTAACAATCAGCCGTGAAGAAGGGTTTCAGATACCTGAAGACTCATTTTTGACCCTTCAATACATTTTGTAAGAGGATCGTTTTCCTCTTGAGTCCCTGTATCTCCTTGGGTATAAACAGTGCCCCTCTGATTACAGTGGAGCTCTCTCGTCCTTGTATTTTATCACGCCTGTGATAGATGAAACGTGAGTACCTGTATCTTGTAGGACTTACCGTCCCTCTATGGTCAAGTAGAGCCTGCATGCTCAAAATGTCTGTTTTTCTGCACAAAATAAGCCGCCCGAAGTTTTAACCCTTCCCTGCATCAGTTCCCAGTCCTCATCGATGGGCTTCGCATGTGCCTATTGCAGGCCTGATGATGTTATTTGAACCCGGGCACACCGTAGGCACACTGCCCCCACATCTGAAGGATTCAGAATGAATTCATTCTCTGAAAGAGAAGGTTAGAGTGGCTCCGCTATGCAGCATTTGTAGAGCACTTCAAAAAGATCTACAATGGACGGCAGGCTTTGCCTGTGCTTAGGGAGATCAAACACTCGCAAAAAAAAAAAAAACCTTATTCTAGGGTCCAAAGAAAGCCTTTGTTGTGTAGAAAAAGCTTTTTCCATCTGTGTTTGAGCTCTTCGGAGCGCTGCTTCACCCCATTCCTCATATAATAGCATCTGAACCTGCGAGCGTGCCTTAGCAAAACCTCCGAGAGATGCCGCACCACAAATGTGCTGTGATTCAGGCATTCTAAAACAAGAAAGACCTTTTTGCCTTTTTGAAATATGTTATTCATAAATCAAATTGATGATTTGAGTTGTGGAAAATTCCGACATTTTAAATGCCAATAAAAAAAATGGCCTTTCTCCAGAGTGGCCTTGTTCCACAGAGGGAGTTGGCCTGATTCTTGGCTGGTAGCACGGTCTGTGTTGTTAGGATGGGAACTTTCCTCCGAGGTACTTCACCTATCACCTCTGACCTCCTTCATCCCCCCAGCAGTTGCCAGCAGCTCCCTGTTAAAATGTCTAAGGCTGGCCCAGGGGCGGACTGACAACTCATGGGGCCCCTGGGCAATAGGGGATCATGGGGCCCCTGTGTCCTTGCCCAAACTCAAAAAAGCCTATGAAAAAGGTACCAGGGGCATCTCATGGGGCCCTCTACTGACCCCGGGCCCTCGGGCAGTGCCCGAGTTTCCAAATGGTCAGTCCGCCCCTGGGCTGGCCATACATTATACAATTTGTAACGGAACCAGACCTCCGACTGCACAAGGGTATTTCCGTTAGACTCCCGGTTCCCCGTCCGAACACAGATCCACGGACACCACTCTTGAACAAAACCAGGAAATAGACTGCATTATTTTAACACAGACACAAGATATAAACATTCAAGGGAACAACCCTCCTCCCTGCATATGGACACAGGGCGGGGCAAACCAAATCTAGCAACCAGAGACACATCAGCAGACACCCCCCACCAAGCCAATACACAAACACATACATCCCATAATAGTTTGCTCCCAAGCAAGACACACAATAGAACAATGGGATGCACCACATGGCAGTAAACAATGTACAACCCCCCACACCCCACCTATACGTGTCTACACACTATCAGGACATTGCACCCTGTACCCCTAACAGGCAGAGGGTGACTTACACATAGGAGGGATATGGGGAGCTGAGACAGGGGTCTCCCCACCTCTCTAAAGTGAGCTGGGTTCCATGGGCCCCCCACCCAAAGTGACTTCCGTCACACAATTTTCTTGAGAATTTTGCTTTAGATTTACCAAAAGCCATATAATAGGAGGTCAAACCTAAACAACACTGTGACGGGATTCACTTTGGGTGGGGGGCCCATGGAACCCAGCTCACTTTGGAGAGGTGAGGAGACCCCTGTCTCAGCTCCCCATATCCCTCTTATGTGTAAGTCACCCTGTGCCTGTTAGGGGCACAGGGTGATCTGTCCTGATATTGGGCTGGGGGGTTGTGGATTGTTTAATGCCATGTGGTTGTCCCATTGTTCTATTGTGTGTCTTGGTTGGGAGCAAACTATTATGGGATGTATGTGTTTGTGTATTGGCTTAGTGGGGGTGTCTCCAGCAGCCCTCCCTCCTGATGGGACTGTCCACTGGTGTGTCTCTTGTTACTAAAGTTAGATTGCCCTGCCCTGTGTCATTATGCAGGGAGGGGGGGGGTTGTTCCCTTGAATGTATATATCTTGTATCTGTGTTAAAATAAAGTAGTCTATTTCCTGGTTTACTTCAAATCTGTGGTGTCTGTGGTCGGTGTTCGGACGGGGAAGCGGTATTCTAACGGAAGTACCCAAGCGCAGTCTGGGGTCGGTTCCGTTACAAACACTTTCAATTGTATCCAATTAGGCGGGCCCTTGCGCTACATAGTTGAAGGTAAATCTAAAGGAAATAGGGCAGAAATTGAACAGAAAATTGTATAATGTATGGCCAGCCTAAGCCCCATGGGGCATTGCAAGATTGACCGTTACAAGCAGGACTTCCAAAGGCTGAGGCATGATGGGAGTTGTAGTTTCGCAACAGCTGGGAGGGCCGCCAGTTTGACACCGCTGGATCTAAGCCTTTCAGCACTTTACCTGCCTGTCAGGAACCTGTTGCTCACCTGTTTTACCTGTTGGTAGCGCTGTGCTCCTTGTCAGCATGTAATCCCATTAGCCACCAGCATGTGTCCCACTTTGGTGACTGGACTTGTTTCATCCACCAGGACCTGAGTCTGGCTGCTTGGAAGTTTTTGATGTCACACATCCAGGACCAAAAGTATAATTCATCTTTGGATTGATTGGGCAAGGGGGAGATTTCCTCTGTGTCCAGATTTTCCTCACTTCCTTTTAGGACAGGAAGTGATGTCAGATCTTCACAATGGGGACACAGACAAACCCACATTTTATGTAGAGCCAGCAAGGATTGCAATTCTGAAAGTGTTTTTTTTTTTTTAATTCATTTTTTAGCCATAGGTTGTGTCATAGAAAACATCAGTCTTCAGTCTATCATGAATGCTGCTGCCAGACTCACCCACCTTACTAACCATTCCATATCTGCCAAACCCTCCACTGGTCTACATTCAGTGTCCTCCACCCCTCTCTGCCAATCCCTCCACTGGCCTCCACTCAGTGTCCTCCACCCCTCTCTGCCAATCCCTCCACTGGCCTCCACTCAGTGTCCTCCACCCCTCTCTGCCAATCTCTCCACTGGCCTCCACTCAGTGTCCTCCACCCCTCTCTGCCAATCCCTCCACTGGCCTCCACTCAGTGTCCTCCACCCCTCTCTGCCAATCCCTCCACTGGTCTCCAGTCAGTGTCCTCCACCCCTCTCTGCCAATCCCTCCACTGGTCTCCATTCAGTGTCCTCCACCCCTCTTTGCCAATCCCTCCACTGGTCTCCATTCAGTGTCCTCCATCCCTCTCTGCCAATCCCTCCACTGGTCTCTGGTCAGTGTCCTCCATCCCTCTCTGCCAATGCCTCCACTGATCTCCATTCAGTGTCTTCCACCCCTCTCTGCCAATCCCTCCACTGGTCTCCACTCAGTGTCCTCCATCCCTCTCTGCCAATCCCACCACTGGTCTCCAATCAGTGTCCTCCATCCCTCTCTGCCAATCCCTCCACTGGCCTCCACTCAGTGTCCTACACCCCTCTCTGCCAATCCCTCCACTGGCCTCCATTCAGTGTCCTCCACCCCTCTCTGCCAATCCCTCCACTGGTCTCCATTCAGTGTCCTCCATTCCTCTCTGCCAATCCCTCCACTGATCTCCACTCAGTGTCCTCCACCCCTCTCTGCCAATCCCTCCACTGATCTCCACTCAGTGTCCTCCACCCCTCTCTGCCAATCCCTCCACTGGCCTCCATTCAGTGTCCTCCACCCCTCTCTGCCAATCCCTCCACTGGCCTCCACTCAGTGTCCGCCATCCCTCTCTGCCAATCCCTCCACTGATCTCCACTCAGTGTCCGCCATCCCTCTCTGCCAATCCCTCCACTGATCTCCACTCAGTGTCCTCCACCCCTCTCTGCCAATCCCTCCACTGGCCTCCATTCAGTGTCCTCCACCCCTCTCTGCCAATCCCTCCACTGGCCTCCACTCAGTGTCCGCCATCCCTCTCTGCCAATCCCTCCACTGATCTCCACTCAGTGTCCGCCATCCCTCTCTGCCAATCTCTCCACTGATCTCCACTCAGTGTCCTCCACCCCTCTCTGCCAATCCCTCCACTGGCCTCCATTCAGTGTCCTCCACCCCTCTCTGCCAATCCCTCCACTGGCCTCCACTCAGTGTCCTCCACCCCTCTCTGCCAATCCCTCCAATGGCCTCCACTCAGTGTCCTCCACCCCTCTCTGCCAATCCCTCCACTGGCCTCCACTCAGTGTCCTCCACCCCTCTCTGCCAATCCCTCCAATGGCCTCCACTCAGTGTCCTCCACCCCTCTCTGCCAATCCCTCCACTGGCTTCCCATTGCCCAATGAATAAAGTTCAAAACATTAACAATAACATATAAAGCCATTTATAATTCCGCCCCCAATTACATCACCGATCTTGTCTCTAAATATCACCCAAACTGTCCTCTCCGCTCCTCCCACGACCTCCTACTCTCTAGCTCCCTTGTCTCCTCCTCGCATGCTTGTCTCCAGGACTTCTCCATAGCTTCCCCCATCCTCTGGAACTCTCTACCCCAATTTATCAGACTATCGCCGACTTTACTCACTTTCTCTGAAAACCTCTCTCTTCAGGGAAGCCTATCCTACCCTCAGCTAATAATGGAATCTTCTACTCCTCCTACCAGTCCATCCCCCACAGTTATTACTTTTTGTGCCACTAGCCCCTCCCTCTTAGATTGTAAGCTCCCAGGATCAGGGCCCTCCTAACCCTCTTCTATAGAACTGTATTGTTGATGTATTGTCTCCCATTATATTGTACAGCGCTGAGCAAACTGTTGGCGCCATAAATCCTGTATAATAATAATCAGAGCTATCAGGTCAGTTTGACAAGTAGGGGTACACAAGATACAACAGGTTTCAAATCAGTTAGTTAATAGGTAGAACAGAGGAGGTGTGGTGATAACCTCCTCCGTAATGGTCAACGTACACAGTTAAGCCCTGACTCACAGAAGCAACTGTGACGGGAGTGACTTTTGGGGGTGGGGAGACCCCTGTATCAGCTCCCTAGATTCCTCTTATGTGTAACCCACGCTGTGCCTGTTAGGGGTACAGGGTGGTCTGTCCTGATATTGTGTAGACATGTATAGGTGGGGTGGGGGGTTGTCCATTGTTCACTGCCACATGCTGCATCCCATTGTTCTATTCCATCTTGCTTGCCAGAAAACTATTATGGGATGTATGTGTTCCTGCCACTTGGTGTATCCTATTGTTCTATTGTCTGTCTTGGTTTGGTGGGGGGTGTTTCCTGCAGCCCTTCCCCCTGATGGGTCGGCCTGCTGATGTGTTTCCTGTTCCTTATTGAATATAAAATAAAAATTAAAAAAATGTTCCCCGGTGGTCAGTATTGCCCATAAAGGGCACAAGGACTGGAAGTAGTATTAACAATATCACAGGAGCAGCAGCATAGACTGCAAGTTGGGAATTCTTGAACTAAGTAGAGTGGAGAGTGCCTGACAGTGTGTTATTATTTCAACTATTCCAGGGGTCCCCAAACTGAAACCTGGGGGGCCGGATGTGGCCCTTTGCTTGCCTTTATCCGGCCTTTGAGGCATTATTCCTGACACTAACAATAGGGCACTATTCCTCCCACTGACACCAATGATGGAGCATTATTCCTCCCACTGACACCAATGATGGAGCATTATTCCTCCCACTGACACCAATGATGGGGCACTATTCCTCCCACTGATACCAATGATGGGGCACTATTCCTCCCACTGATACCAATGATGGGGCACTATTCCTCCCACTGACACCAATGATGGGGCACTATTCCTCCCACTGACACCAATGATGGGGCACTATTCCTCCCACTGATACCAATGATGGGGCACTATTCCTCCCAATGACACCAATGATGGGGCACTATTCCTCCCACTGACACCAATGATGGGACACTATTCCTCCCACTGACACCAATGATGGGACACTATTCCTCCCACTGACACCAATGATGGGGCACTATTCCTCCCACTGACACCGATGATGGGGCACTATTCCTCCCACTGATACCAATGATAGGGCACTATTCCTCCCACTGACACCAATGATGGGGCACTATTCCTCCCACTGATACCGATGATGGGGCACTATTCCTCCCACTGACACCGATGATGGGGCACTATTCCTCCCACTGACACCGATGATGGAGCGCTATTCCTCCCACTGACACCAATGATGGGGCACTATTCCTCCCACAGACACCAATGATGGGGCGCTATTCCTCCCACTGACACCAATGATGGGGCGCTATTCCTCCCACTGACACCAATGATGGGGCGCTATTCCTCCCACTGACACCAATGATGGGGCACTATTCCTCCCACTGACACCAATGATGGGGCACTATTCCTCCCACTGATACCAATGATGGGGCACTATTCCTCCCACTGACACCAATGATGGGGCACTATTCCCCCCACTGACACCAATGATGGGGCACTATTCCTCCCACAGACACCAATGATGGGGCGCTATTCCTCCCACTGACACCAATGATGGGGCGCTATTCCTCCCACTGACACCAATGATGGGGCGCTATTCCTCCCACTGACACCAATGATGGGGCACTATTCCTCCCACAGACACCAATGATGGGGCACTATTCCTCCCACTGACACCAATGATGGGGCACTATTCCCCCCACTGACACCAATGATGGGGCACTATTCCTCCCACAGACACCAATGATGGGGCACTATTCCTCCCACTGACACCAATGATGGAGCATTATTCCTCCCACTGACACCAATGATGGAGCATTATTCCTCCCACTGACACCAATGATGGGGCACTATTCCTCCCACTGATACCAATGATGGGGCACTATTCCTCCCACTGACACCAATGATGGGGCACTATTCCTCCCACTGACACCAATGATGGGGCACTATTCCTCCCACTGATACCAATGATGGGGCACTATTCCTCCCAATGACACCAATGATGGGGCACTATTCCTCCCACTGACACCAATGATGGGACACTATTCCTCCCACTGACACCAATGATGGGACACTATTCCTCCCACTGACACCAATGATGGGGCACTATTCCTCCCACTGACACCGATGATGGGGCACTATTCCTCCCACTGATACCAATGATAGGGCACTATTCCTCCCACTGACACCAATGATGGGGCACTATTCCTCCCACTGATACCGATGATGGGGCACTATTCCTCCCACTGACACCGATGATGGGGCACTATTCCTCCCACTGACACCGATGATGGAGCGCTATTCCTCCCACTGACACCAATGATGGGGCACTATTCCTCCCACAGACACCAATGATGGGGCGCTATTCCTCCCACTGACACCAATGATGGGGCGCTATTCCTCCCACTGACACCAATGATGGGGCGCTATTCCTCCCACTGACACCAATGATGGGGCACTATTCCTCCCACTGACACCAATGATGGGGCACTATTCCTCCCACTGATACCAATGATGGGGCACTATTCCTCCCACTGACACCAATGATGGGGCACTATTCCCCCCACTGACACCAATGATGGGGCACTATTCCTCCCACAGACACCAATGATGGGGCGCTATTCCTCCCACTGACACCAATGATGGGGCGCTATTCCTCCCACTGACACCAATGATGGGGCGCTATTCCTCCCACTGACACCAATGATGGGGCACTATTCCTCCCACTGACACCAATGATGGGGCACTATTCCTCCCACAGACACCAATGATGGGGCACTATTCCTCCCACTGACACCAATGATGGGGCACTATTCCCCCCACTGACACCAATGATGGGGCACTATTCCTCCCACAGACACCAATGATGGGGCACTATTCCTCCCACTGACACCAATGATGGGGCACTATTCCCCCCACTGACACCAATGATGGGACACTATTCCTCCCACAGACACCAATGATGGGGCGCTATTCCTCCCACTGACACCAATGATGGGGCGCTATTCCTCCCACTGACACCAATGATGGGGCACTATTCCTCCCACTGACACCAATGATGGGGCACTATTCCTCCCACTGACACCAATGATGGGGCACTATTCCTCCCACTGACACCAATGATGGGGCACTATTCCTCCCACTGACACCAATGATGGGGCACTATTCCTCCCACTGACACCAATGATGGGGCACTATTCCTCCCACTGATACCAATGATGGGGCACTATTCCTCCCACTGACACCAATGATGGGGCACTATTCCTCCCACTGATACCAATGATGGGGCACTATTCCTCCCACTGACACCAATGATGGGGCACTATTCCCCCCACTGACACCAATGATGGGGCACTATTCCTCCCACTGACACCAATGACGGGGCACTATTCCTCCCACTGACACCAATGATGGGGCACTATTCCCCCCACTGACACCAATGATGGGGCACTATTCCTCCCACAGACACCAATGATGGGGCGCTATTCCTCCCACTGACACCAATGATGGGGCACTATTCCTCCCACTGACACCAATGATGGGGCACTATTCCTCCCACTGATACCAATGATGGGGCACTATTCCTCCCACTGACACCAATGATGGGGCACTATTCCCCCCACTGACACCAATGATGGGGCACTATTCCTCCCACTGATACCAATGATGGGGCACTATTCCTCCCACTGATACCAATGATGGGGCGCTATTCCTCCCACTGATACCAATGATGGGGCGCTATTCCCCCCACTGACACCAATGATGGGGCACTATTCCTCCCACTGACACCAATGATGGGGCACTATTCCTCCCACAGACACCAATGATGGGGCGCTATTCCTCCCACTGACACCAATGATGGGGCACTATTCCTCCCACAGACACCAATGATGGGGCGCTATTCCTCCCACTGACACCAATGATGGGGCGCTATTCCTCCCACTGACACCAATGATGGGGCACTATTCCTCCCACTGACACCAATGATGGGGCACTATTACTCCCACTGATAACAAAGATGGGGCACTATTCCTCCCACTGACACCAAAGATGGGGCATTGTTTACTTTCACTGGCCACAATGCGGCCCCCCTAACATCTGCAGGACAGTAAACTGGCCCTTTGCTTAAAACATTTGGAGATCCCTGAACTATGCCTTTCTTTCCTGGTGACTGCCTCTCTCTTGACATGTTTCTTAATTATTTCCGGTTTCACAAAAATAAAAATCTGGCTTAACCACTTGCCCTCCAGGAGATTTTACCCCCTTCCCGACCAGGCCTTTTTTTTCCTATAAGGCGCTGCACTACTTTAAATGACAATTGCGCGGTCATGCAGCACTGTACCCAAATGAATTTTATATCACTTTTTTTCACACAAAGAGAGCTTTCTTTTGGTGGTCTTTGTTTTTTTGTGAGCTATAAACTAAAAAAAACCAAAACTCTTGAAAAAAAAATGTTTTTTACTTTCTGATATAAAACATATCCAATAAAAAAAATTGAAAACTCAGATTTCTTCATAAATTTTTGCCAAAATGTATTCTGCCACATGTCTTTGGTAAAAAAGAAAATCCCAATAAATATATATTGATTGGTTTGCGTGAAAATTATAGCTTCTTCAAACTATAGGATATGTACTGGAATTTCTATTTATTTTTTTTATATTAGTAATGGTGGCGATCAGCGACTTATAGCGGGTCTGCGATAGTGTGGTGGGCAATCTGACACTTGGGGGGGAACTGACTGACATCAGTAGTGACACTAATACAGTGATCATTGTTAATAATATTCACTGACACCAGGGGCGGACTGACCATTCGAGCACTCAGGCACTGCCCGAGGGCCCGGGGTCAGTAGTGGGCCCCATGAAATGCCCCTGGTACCTTTTTTATAGGCTTTTTTTGAGGGTGGGCAAGGACATGGGCCCCATGATCCCCTATTGCCCGGGGGCCCCATGAGTTGTCAGTCCTCCCTGACTGACACTGTACTAATGACACTGAGTAGGAACGGGTTAACATCTGGGGCAATCAAAGGGTTAACTGTGTGCCTAAAACGTGTTAACGTGTTAACTGTGAGGCGCTTTTATTAAGCAATGTGCCGGTTTTTATTCCCTGCTTTGCAGGGAGACAAAAAACTGCAAATTGCCACTGTCGGTAGAGGGATCTGTGTTGTTTACCAACACAGATCTTTCTGTCGTCCTCTCTGCCAATCAGCATGTCCCTGGCATGAATCAATGACATCACACCCAGGTGGGTGAGCGTGTGCCTACTACCCAGGTTTGTTAAATTTTTTTTTTCACCATCTGTTTCCCATTGCGGAGATTTCCCTTCATTTCCTGTCTTCATAACCAAACAGGAAGTGAGAGGAAATCCCTAAAAATGAAGAGAATTCCTTAGGGATCCCCCGGGCACCAGAACTAGTGTCCCCATTGGAAGCTTTCTCCTTTATTACTTTTTAGGGACAACCCAAAAATTTTTTATTTTTTAACTTTCACTTTCACTATCACATTTTGAATGACAATTGCTCGGTCATGCAACACTGTACCCATATGAATTTTTTAGCATTTTTTTGAGACAGATAAAACTTTATTTTGGTGGTATTTATTCACCGCTGGGATTTTTATTTTATTTTTTTTGCTATATAAATGAAAGTCCAAATATTTTGAAAAAAAAAAGTGTTTTTCTTATAAAATTTTGCAAATAAATAATCTTTCTTCATAAATCTTGGCCACGATGTATTCAGTTATCTTTTTAGTAAAAAAAATAAATAACCCGAATTAGTTTATAACCAAAAATTATAATTTGTTTACATTTTTATTTTATTTTTTTATAATATTTTTTTTTTTTTTAACATACGGTCACCCTAGCAGTACAGCATCACCATGGTGACACTGTACTACTTGTGGGGGGTGATGGAGATTTTTTTTTTTTTTACACTGATTGCTTTTACACCCATGAAGGCTGTAAAAACAATCATTTTTCCTTCTCTCTGGCTGCATTCTTGCAGACATTGAGAAATACTGTGTGAATTGTGATTGGTCACAGCTTGTCACATGGTACAAAGCTGTTGTGAATAGCCCTGTACCATGTGATCTCTGTGATCATTCACAGATTTCACACGTAGTAAGCAATGATGTCAGGAAGTCTTGCTTACTACTATTCATGTGCAGGGGGGGACTGACCATTTGGAAACTCGGGCACTGCCCGAGGGCCCGGGGTCAGTAGGGGGCCCCATGAGATGCCCCTGGTACCTTTTTCATAGGCTTTTTTTGAGTTTAGGCAAGGACACAGGGGCCCCATGATCCCCTATTGCCCGGGGGCCCCATGAGTTGTCAGTCCGCCCCTGTTCATGTGATCACTGATTGGCCATTCAGGGATTACATGACCTCACACAGAGGTCCCGTACAGTGATCAGTGTTCTGCTGTGTCTGGAGGGCAACGGATTGCGGTGTTTTGCGCTCTCCCAGGGAGCGCGCACAAGCAGGGAAGCGGGAGGATGTTTATAAATGGCCACCCGCTCCTGCACCTGCATCTGATATGTAGGGTCATACCCAGGGGCGGACTGACAACTCATGGGGCCCCCGGGCAATAGGGGATCATGGGGCCCCGTGTCCTTGTCCAAACTCAAAAAAAACCTATGAAAAAGGTACCAAGGGCATCTCATGGGGCCCCCTACTGACCCGGGCCCTCGGGCTATGACCGAGTTTCCAAATGGTCAGTCCGCCCCTGGTCATACCTGATCTATTCATACATTAGAACTCAGTTAGTAACTAGGGTTGCCACCTCATCCCTTTAAAACCGAACACATATTAATGACACGGGTTCTGAGGCTAATTTGATGCAGATAAGGCACTAGGTGAGTTTAATGACCTCCTTAATCAACCACAGAACCCGTGTCATTAATATGTGTTCGGTTTTAAAGGGATGAGGTGACAACCCTAGTAGTAACATAGCAGCTGGCAGAAGGAGGCCTAGGGAAGACACACCGACACCCCCAGGAATGACTAATAGCAGTGGTACCTGGAGCTGTTTGACCCCCCCAGTGCACATCTGTGCGGGTGGTGCCGCTGCGGATCCACACCAGGGGCGGACTGACCATTTGGAAACTCGGGCACTGCCCAAGGGCCCGGGGTCAGTAGGGGTCCCATGAGATGCCCCTGGTACCTTTTTCATAGGCTTTTTGAGTTTGGGGCCCCATGATCCCCTAATGCCCGGGGGCCCGATGAGTTGTCAGTCCGCCCCTGATCCACACGAAAATCTGTGCAGCCACACCGCCCACACAGAGAAATGCGGACCCGCGGGTAGGTGTCATTAGTTCTAATGGCACGCCGCCCGCACTGGGAAACGCAACCGAACTGGGAACCTCGTCTGCGTTTTCCAAAGTAGTGCCGGGACTTCTTCCCTGCGTGTCCCGGGGCACGGGAGTCCATTCAAATGCCCAAGCAAAACGCGGCCCACACGGCCGCATAGGTGTGAACCTAGGGTGAAGGGGTATTGAACCCAAAAGCAAATATTTATTATAGCTGACTAATTCTTAGATGTGGCGGCTGCGTTCGTTTTCTGTTTTAGGCTTTCTTTCTTTTTTTTCTATTTTTATCTGGTTATCTGGCCAGTAAGTCTGTCGTTTCAGTTCTCTTCCAGATGTATTAAGTTGCAAGGATGAGACAACGGATGAGACCATTTACCACTGACGGGGGTGCTTACAAGGATCATCTTTTATTTATCTATGTAAAAACTTCATCCCAAAAGGATCAAAACTCTTTTCTAAAAATGATTATAAAGTATTGGCCGGAGTTCAGCTTCAATTTGTTAGTGTATCTAAGTCTGCTAATCTATCTAATACCCCCCCCCCCCTTCCTCCAGACTGACAATGCTGCTGTCCAAAGGTGCCCCCTGTGCTCCTTCATCCAGAGTGGCAGGAGGTGTGTTACTGGCCAGATCACCAGGTGAAAACAGAGAGGGAAAAAAAGCCTAAAAAGAGAAAACTAATTCTCTGCCAATCCCTCCACTGGTACCTTTTCATAGGCTTTTTTGAGTTTGGGCAAGGACACAGGGGCCCCATGATCCCCTATTGCCTGGAGGCCCCATGAGTTGTCAGTCTGCCCCAGCAGGGGGTCGTTTCCAATGAATGCTACACCACTCCTGTCCAGGTTACTTTTCCTTCTACTCCCCGGGCCCCCTGTGTGCTCCCCTGGTCCTGGTTAAGGTTTCTGTGTTATAACTAAAAAAAAAAAAAAAATAGGGAGGCAAGGAAAAGGGGAAGTTGGGCTTTGAGCCTTAGTAGGCTACAGGTGCTCCATATAAGGGGTCATATCCCCGATCACAAACTGCACATCCCTGCATCTTCCCTTCACTCTTCCACCAATCCATTCAGCTATTGGAACAAAGAAAAATATCCGGTACCCCTCAGTATGGGAAAGCATGTGATCTATTCTACTGCCATGTGACCCATTTTCCTTCTATATGACCCAATCCCATTTCATGTGACCCACTCCTCTTCTTTGTGTCCCACTCCTCTTCTTTGTGTCCCACTCCTCTTCTGTATGACTCAATGTCTTTCCTTGTGACCCCTCTTTTACGTGACCTCCTCTTGTGAACCCCAATGCCGCTCTATGTGACCCGCTCCTCTTTTATATGACCCACTCCTCTTCTATGTGACCCACTCACCTTTCATGTGACCCACTCTCCTGCCGTGTGACCTACTACTCTTCCATGTGAACCACTTTCTTCCATAAGATATATTGTGACCAAATGCATTTTTGTGTGACCCAGTACCCTTCCATGTGACCCCTCTTCTATGTCACCCACTCCTTTTGTGAACCCCAATGCCCTTCTATGTGACCCACTCTTCTTTTATATGACCCACTCCTCTTCTATGGGACCCACTCACCTTTCATGTGACCCTATGCCCTTCTATGTGACCCACTCTCCTGTCGTGTGACCTACTACTCTTCCATGTGACCCACTTTTTTCTACAAGATATATTGTGACCCAATGCATTTTTGTGTGACCCAGTACCCTTCCATGTGACCCATCTTCTATGTCACCCACTCCTTTTGTGAACCCCAATGCCCTTCTATGTGACCCACTCCCCTTTCATGTGACCCAGTGCCCTTCTATGTGACCCACTCCTCTTCTATGTGACCCACTCCCCTTTCATGTGACCCTATGCCCTTCTATGTGACCCACTCTCCTGCCATGCCTCCTATTACTCTTCCATGTGACCCACTTTCTGCCATAAGATCTAGTCCCCTTCCATGCGACCCACTCTTCTGTCATTTAACCTACTCCCCTCCATGCGACCCACTCCCCTGCCTTAAACATCCAATTTTGTTATAATTATCTATGTTTATATTTTGAATATTGGGATGTTGGTACTAATAAAAGATGAATTTGTATTCCATATACTAGTAATCAAACATACCTGTGTTTACTCCCCTTCCATGTGACCCTTACCCTGCCATGTGACCCACTCCCCAGCCATGTGACCTTCACCCTATCATGTGACCCATTCCCAAGCCATGTGGCACTCACCCTGCCATGTGACCCACTCCCCTGCCATGTGACCCACTCCATAGCCATGGGACCCTCATCCTGCTATGTGACCCACTCCCCAGCCATGTGACCCACTCCATAGCCATGGGACCCTCACCCTGCCATGTGACCCTCGCCCTGTCATGTGACCCATTCCCAAGCCATGTGACCCTCACCCTTCCATGTGACCCACTTCCCTGCCATGTGACCCACTCCCCAGCCATGTGACCCACTCCCCTGCTATGTGACCCACTCCCCTACTATGTGACCCACTTTCTACCATGTGACCTACTCCCCTTCCACGTAACAGCACTGGTTACTACTCGCCCTGTCATGTGACCCATTCCCAAGCCATGTGACACTCACCCTGCCATGTGACCCACTCCCCTGCCATGTGACCCATTCCCAGGGGCAGACTGACCATTTGGAAACTCGGGCACTGCCCGAGGGCCCGGGATCAGTAGGGGGCCCATGAGATGCCCCTGGTACCTGTTTCATAGGCTTTTTTGAGTTTGGGCAAGGATACAGGGACCCCATGATCCCCTATTGCCCGGGGGCCCCATGAGTTGTCAGTCCGCACCTGCCCACTCCCGTGCTATGTGACCCACTTTCTACCTTGTGACCCACTCCCCTTCCACGTAACAGCACTGGTTACTACTTGCCCTGTCATGTGACCCATTCCCAAGCCATGTGACCCACTCCCCAGCCATGTGACCCAATCCCCAGCCATGTGACCCACTCCCCTGCCATGTGACCCACTCCCCTGCCATGTGACCCGCTCCCCTGCCATGTGACCTGCTCCCCTGCCATGTGACCCACTCCCCTGCTATGTGACACACTTTCTACCATGTGACCCACTCCCCTGCTATGTGACACACTTTCTACCATGTGACCCACTCCCCTGCCATGTGACCTGCTCCCCTTCCATGTGACCCACTCCCCTGCTATGTGACACACTTTCTACCATGTGACCCACTCCCCTGCCATGTGACCCGCTCCCCTGCCATGTGACCCACTCCCCTGCCATGTGACCCAATCCCCAGCCATGTGTCCCACTCCCCTGCCATGTGACCCACTCCCCTGCCATGTGACCCGCTCCCCTGCCATGTGACCCACTCCCCTGCTATGTGACACACTTTCTACCATGTGACCTACTCCCCTTCCACGTATCAGCACTGGTTACTACTTGGTGGTTACATGGGGTTTGCCCTCTTCACCCTTAATGGTCAAACGGCGCGGCGGGGTAAGGACAAAAGCTCAGCTGCAAGGGCAAAGCTCAGGTTCACATGAGGGTTTTTGCACACCTGTGTTCACATTTTGCACTGGATTTCAGTCCCTCCCCTACACATAAACGACACCCCCCTGTATCAGACCTGCTTTTAGCACGTTTGGGACTCTCCATCATGTGCAGACATGAATAATGATTTTGTGTATGGCAATCTTACCAGCTCAGGTTAATGTGCAACATAATAGTGATTAATACCTGTACAGCGAACCATTATTCACACAGCGGCCTTATTATGTTCTTAATGTATGATTCATGTACAGTTTGCTGATCGCAGATAAACCATCGTTCACCGCTTCCCGTACCCACCGGCCCATAAATGTAATATATCGCCCTTGTAGTCTCCCTGTCTGCAAATCATGGCTTGACACTGGGAGATAGGAAGGCATCTGGATGCCCGGGATCCCAAGCCGTTCACTGGACTTAGAAATCATTTTTTTTTTTAAAAAGAATGAAAGACATCAAAATAGAACTCCAGGCAAATATAAAAAAACACCCTATATGCCGGCCATACATGGTTCGAATTTAGAACGATTTGTCGTCTGAAAATCGAAAACGTCGTTCGCTCGGTAATCCGATGGCGCCATCAGTGATTTTGAAAATTGGCAGACCGAGTCATAAAGTTCACCCCATATAACAGGCGAAACTTCTGTTCCTTCCAGGTCACGGCTCGCGCGCATATTCTTTTCGGAAAAACGATCGTACAAGTTGACCATCATTGAGTTGAAAATCTGTTGTTTTCTCGCTACTTTTTCAACATGCCCGATCACCGAAAAGGGGAGGAACCACGAAAATCGGCCGGTGCCATCGACCCCACTAACAGAGCGAAAATCGGCTGACCGAGTCATAAAGTTCACCCCATATAACAGGCGAAACTTCTGTTCCTTCCAGGTCACGGCTCGCGCGCATATTCTTTTCGGAAAACCGATCGTACGATTTGACCATCATTGAGTTGAAAATCGGTAGTTTTTCACTACTTTTTCAACATGCCCGATCACCGAAAAGGGGAAGAACCACAAAAATCGGCCGGTGCCATTGACCCACTAACAGAGCAAACATCGGCCAATTATTCTTAGGTCTGATTTTCGGACGAAAAATCGGTCACATTTCGACCCATGTATGGCCAGCATTACTCATAGTAGCTGCCTGCACTGCATAAAGAAACACAGACTTAGTGATGATGTCATCATGATGTCATCACTAGGTATGTAACGAAAATGGGCGCAGAGTGAAAATTGGCCAATTATTCTTAGGTCCGATTTTTGGACGAAAAAATCGGTCGAATATCAACCCATGAATGGCCGGCCTTAGTCTTGTTATGTATTCATTGATAAATGAAATTAATTTTGCAATACTTACAGTCAACGATGCTGATAGAAACCATGGGGCCCCTTACAGCCAACCTGACAGGGCCCCCCCAAACCACAGGGTCCCATACAGCCAACCTAACAGGGTGTCCCCCTCTCCCCCATCCCCACAAAAAAACACAGTTTACTATGCTTCAGTTATGAATGAATACAGCGAGTGATTGGTAACAATCACCCATTGTGTTCATTCAGGAATGGAAGGGACTAGTAAATTACCGGAACCAGTCCCCTATATATTTCTCTCTGCAGCAGCTGAAACCCCGGGGGGGGGGGGGGTGGTGGAGAGGAGCAGAACCCAGCTTTCCGAGAGAGCTATACAGGGGATCGGTTCCAGTAATTGCCCCATTCACCCTCCCTGCCCACGTCCGATTCACCCAGCTGGCTGGGGCCCCCTGCAGGCCTGGGCCCCGTACAGGAGGACAGGTGGTAACCCCTTATCCACGGCCCTGATTACAGTATAAATGACTGCAATGTGTCTTTCCATCATCTTCCCATAATTTCTAATACACAGCAGAAATCAGAATGAGAGTGGCTTCTGCAGGAGGCGATGATATCGTTCATTCCCTGTTGTACCACGCTGCCATTAGGTTACAAGAATCTCCTGACTTTTCTAAACTGCGCGCTTGTTCTAGGTTGGCGATTCAGTAAAGTATTAGGCCTCATCCACACTAAGCTCTTCTGAATGCCTTTCTTCTGACTGGAGAAAAGCAGCATTAAAACGAGCCTAAAGTCGGGGTTTTCAAACCCATTTAGGCACGTTTAGATGCATTTATACACGTTTAGGGCTCATATACACTGCAGCTGATAAACTGACGTTTAGGAGCTTTTCTGCGTTTTTTTTCAGCAGCCCCTGAACTCTCCTTAATGTTTTCCTATGTGCCCGTGTACACATCTTCGTTTACAGCCGTTTACAGGCATTTGAGTTTACAGTTTTTTTTTTGAACGCAGAAAACTTGCTTTCAACAGTCGATGTTATCAGCGTTTCAAAATTCAAAACGCTGGTAAACTCGGCAAATCGCGTTTATAAGCGTTTGCGTTCAAAAATTTATTTTAACTCTTCCAGTTCCCGATGCTGTCCAGAGCCTTTTTTCATCATGAAAAATGCATGCAAAGCGTTTTCAAGGTACTCAGATGGACAAAACACTGAACACAGGATGTTCCTACCAAGCTTGTCACACATTGTAATTCACACCTCAGACCTCTCCCACCCTTGGAAACAAAAGAAATGTTAATGACCAATTCACACCTCAGACCTCTCCCACCCTTGGAAACAAAAGATATGTTAATGAGCAACTCACACCTCAGACCTCTCCCACCCTTGGAAACAAAAGAAATGTTAATGACCAATTCACACCTCAGACCTCTCCCACCCTTGGAAACAAAAGATATGTTAATGAGCAACTCACACGTCAGACCTCTCCCACCCTTGGAAACAAAAGAAATGTTAATGACCAATTCACACCTCAGACCTCTCCCACCCTTGGAAACAAAAGATATGGTAATGAGCAACTCACACCTCAGACCTCTCCCACCCTTGGAAACAAAAGATATGTTAATGAGCAACTCACACCTCAGACCTCTCCCACCCTTGGAAACAAAAGATATGTTAATGACCATTCACACGTCAAATTCCTCCTGAAGACCCCCTGCCAGGTGACCTTCATGACTCCCTCCACCAGACACCTTTCCCACCCTTGGAAACAAAAGATATGTTAATGACCATTCACATCTCAGACCTCTCCCACCCTTGGAAACTAAAGATATGTTAATGAGCAACTCACACCTCAGACCTCTCCCACCCTTGGAAACAAAAGATATGTTAATGAGCAACTCACACCTCAGACCTCTCCCACCCTTGGAAACAAAAGATATGTTAATGACCATTCACATCTCAGACCTCTCCCACCCTTGGAAACAAAAGATATGTTAATGACCATTCACACCTCAAATTCCTCCTGGAGACCCCCTGCCAGGTGACCTTCATGACTCCCTCCACTAGACACCTTTCCCACCCTTGGAAACAAAAGAAATGTTAATGAGCAACTCATGCCTCAGACCTCTCCCACCCTTGGAAACAAAAGATATGTTAATGATCATTCACACCTCAAATTCCTCATGGAGACCCCCTGCCAGGTGAACTTAATGACTCCCTCCACCAGACACCTTTCCACCCTTGGAAACAAAAGATATGTTAATGATCATTCACACCTCAGACCACTCCCACCCTTGGAAACAAAAGATATGTTAATGACCAATTCACACCTCAAATTCCTCATGGAGACCCCCTGCCAGGTGACCTTAATGACTCCCTCCACCAGACACCTTTCCCACCCTTGGAGACAAAAGATATGTTAATGATCATTCACACCTCAAATTCCTCCTGAAGACCCCCTGCCAGGTGACCTTAATGAAGACCCCCTGCCAGGTGACCTTAATGACTCCCTCCACCAGACACCTTTCCCACCCTTAGTGACAAAAGATATGTTAATGAGCAACTCACACCGAAGCTAATCTCAACACATACTGCTGTCTCTGCTTCTACTCTCTGTATTTCTCTGAAACTGTCTGAAATAGTTCATAATTTACCACTTTTCAGTGCATTCTGGGCATTTGGGAGGTTCTCCTGTGCTTATCTTTAAAAAATGCTTCTAAATGCAAACGTGCATAAACGCGTTATTCAAACGCGGCTAAACAGATGTTTTTCAGCACGTTTTCCAGCGGTCAGTTTCCATCGTTCAGCAGTGCCCCGCGTACATGGGGCCTAAGGCACATCTGAAATTTTTTCTGCCCAAACTCTGCTCTCCTGAATGCGATTTCGGTGCTTTCAGATTTCTGCCCATAAACGCCCCTGCCTCTTAACTCCTGTAAGTGCCTATGTGTGCATGGACACATGGGCAACCATAGAGGGGCATTTAGGGGCAGAAAAAAATGTCACACGCCTGTTAAACGTGTGTTTGACAGCTGCAGTGTGCATGAGGCCGTAAAGACAGAGGATCAGGATAATACATATACAGTATAGAATGACCTGCATTTTTTTTATGCAGTGCTCCTAACATGCAGATGGTTGAAATCTGTGTAGTGCACTAAAACTTGTGTTCTTTGTGGTACATTTTATAGGTGTGTTGGGGTACTCCTTGCGGGGCAAATGGGCAGGGTCTCCAGACAAGGCCTCCCAGATCCCCATATACTTACCTTTCTTCCTTGCAGCTCCTTCCTCCTCTGCAGCTTCATACTACTCAGTGCTTCTTGGGATGGTCAGGCATATGACCAATCCATGCAGCCAATGCTAGGACCAAGCATTGTCACGTGACTGAGAGTTGTCATTTAACCATTGGCCAATGGTGGAAGGGGACCAAAGGGGAAGGTTACTCATTGCAGCCTCGCCATAAACTTGGCAAATCATGTCAAACGCCTCTGTGGAACATTTGCTCGGTTTCACGCAAAAACTCAAAAAAGCCTATGAAAAAGGTACCAGGGGCATCTCATGGGGCCCCCTACTGACCCCGGACCCTCGGGCAGTGCCCGAGTTTCCAAATGGTCGGTCCGCCCCTGGTCTGGAGATGTGATGGTGAGTCTCTTTCTCTCTCTCGCCAGGAAGGTGTTAGTGGAAGGCTCTTTCGGGTGGGGGGGCAGGGGTGTTGTTGGTCAATGCCAGGCTCTCTTAGCGGGGGGGTTGGCGTCAATTTTTTTTTGTGTTGCCTAGTGTATAAATTGTATCATAAGAAGCCTCATCAACCAATAAGATCTCGGTGTTTCTATCGCAGCGTACGCGTATACCGCTTGGGGTATGACTGCCGCATTAAACATGTCAATCTGTTGACCTTGGGAAGGGATTAAAAATGTGATGTGGTTAGGAGATGCTAACAAGATTTCATGTATGGGAACAATAGCTTATCCCGGGATTCATTACACGAGGGCCCCCCGAGGCAGTGCACATTAATATCACGCTCTCGCTCTCTGTGTGTATAAACAGCTGCCTTGTGTTTGACTTTCCTTGTAGTGAGCCGTTCATCATATTCTCCGGGGGCTTGTCCTACGATAAAGCCAGCCGAAGACCGAGCCTGACCATCATGCACGGAAAGGCCATCACCGTTTTAGAGATGGATCACCCCATCGTGGACTTTTTGACCCTTTGTGAAACACCCTATCCGAACGGTAAGAGAAGAGAGATGGTTTTTGCTGGGAAATGATTCTGCGTTTCTTCGATATAAACGACGAAGATGCTGTGCGCGGGTTCACCTAACCTGCTACTCTGACCATGAAGGCTCTAGGCGCACCTCAAATGTACCCAAGCAATCCATTTCATTTTTACATCGCCAGATAAGCAGAGCTTCCCCTCTTGGGGTGGAACTCTGCTTTAATCCCAATGGCAACCCCATACACTGGAAACTGCAGCGTGGTTTCCCGCACTATGCAGCCGTTCCTTCTAAAAAGGTTCAGGAACCTTTTCCCTGCTTTTTCTGTGGGTACAGCAGCCCATTCAAATTAATAGGCTGCTGTACACAAGCAAACACATCCGCGGGGAAAGCGCAAAATGTGAACCAAGCCGTAGTTCAGCTCCGCACTGCTTCCAGTGGTGACTCATTACTCTGATTCCCTTTCCAGCAGGGCACCTCCCCCATTCCCAGCAGGTAGTAAACAGCTCAGCGCACCTCTGCTCCCCCTCCCAGCAGTTACTTAGCAGCTCGGCATTCTGCCCCCCTTTCCCTCCCAAGCAGTGACTCAGCAGCTTTATTCCCCCTCCTAGTAGTTACTTAGTAGCACAGCTCCCCCACGCCCCCTCCAAGTAGCGGCTCAGGAGCTTGATTCCCCCTCCTAGCAGTTATTTAGTAGCACAGCTCCCCCACGCCCCCTTCAAGCAGCGAATCAGCAACTTGATTCCCCCTCCTAGCAGTTACTTAGTAGCACAGCTCCCCCACGCCCCCTCCAAGTAGCGGCTCAGCAGCTTGATTCCCCCTCCTAGCAGTTACTTAGTAGCACAGCTCCCCCACGCCTCCTCCAAGCAGCGGCTCAGCAGCTTGATTCCCCCTGCTAGCAGTTACTTAGTAGCACAGCTCCCCCACGCCCCCTCTAAGCAGTGGCACAGCAGCTTGATTCCCCCTCCTAGCAGATACTTAGTAGCACAGCTCCCCCACGTTCCCTCCAAGCAGCGGCTCAGCAGCTTGATTCCCCCTCCTAGCAGTTACTCAGTAGCACAGCTCCCAGACGTCCCCTCCAAGCAGCGGCTCAGCAGCTTGATTCCCCCTCCTAGCAGTTACTTAGTAGCACAGCTCCCCCACGTTCCCTCCAAGCAGCGGCTCAGCAGCTTGATTCCCCCTCCTAGCAGTTACTTAGTAGCACAGCTCCCCCACGTTCCCTCCAAGCAGCGGCTCAGCAGCTTGATTCCCCCTCCTAGCAGTTACTTAGTAGCACAGCTCCCCCACGTTCCCTCCAAGCAGCGGCTCAGCAGCTTGATTCCCCCTCCTAGCAGTTACTTAGTAGCACAGCTCCCCCACGTCCCCTCCAAGCAGCGGCTCAGCAGCTTGATTCCCCCTCCTAGCAGTTACTTAGTAGCACAGGTCCCCCATGCCCCCTCCAAGCAGCGGCTCAGCAGCTTGATTCCCCCTCCTAGCAGTTACTTAGTAGCACAGCTCCCCCACGCCCCCTCCAAGCAGCGGCTCAGCAGCTTGATTCCCCGTCCTAGCAGTTACTTAGTAGCACAGCTCCCCCACGCCCCCTCCAAGCAGCGGCTCAGCAGCTTGATTCCCTCTCCTAGCAGTTACTTAGTAGCACAGCTCCCCCACACCCACTCCAAGCAGCGGCTCAGCAGCTTGATTCCCCCTCCTAGCAGTTAATTAGTAGCACAGCTCCCCCACGCCTCCTCCAAGCAGCGGCTCAGCAGCTTGATCCCCCCTCCTAGCAGTTACTTAGTAGCACAGCTCCCCCACGCCCTCTCCAAGCAACGGCTCAGCAGCTTGATTCCCCCTCCTAGCAGTTACTTAGTAGCACATCTCTCCCACGCCCTCTCCAAGCAGCGGCTCAGCAGCTTGATTCCCCCTCCTAGCAGTTACTTAGTAGCACAGCTCCCCCACACCTCCTCCAAGCAGCAGCCCAGCACTCTGCCCCCCTTTCCCTCCCAGTTACTTAGTAGCACAACTCCCCCATGTCCGCTCCAAGCAGTGGCTCAGCAGCTCAGCTCTCCCTGCCCCCCCCCCTCCCAGCAATATAATTGATGGGTTTAGAGACCCAAGAAACCTTCCTGACACAGTCCTAAGCTCTATTAATGTTCCCTCGGAAGAGTGGGGTGTTCTCAGGGAAAGCAGGATCCCCTCTTAATGGCCAGTACAGAAGTGCAGACCTGGGGGGGGGGGGGTTCAATCACAGATATCTCCAGTGCCAGAGACCCCCAAAAAGTATAAGAAATCCGTAGACGGTTTAACTCCCCAACATCTGCCAAACACCGGAATCTCAGATCTGGGTGGCATCTGTGATGATGTGTAAGAAGAGGAAAGATCTG
Source organism: Staurois parvus (assembly GCF_062004578.1). Lineage (NCBI taxonomy): Eukaryota > Metazoa > Chordata > Amphibia > Anura > Ranidae > Staurois > Staurois parvus. The sequence goes on from NW_028320701.1 coordinate 29,594, forward strand.
AAATGAGGAATTGTGTCATTTCTCTTCCTGATTAGTTTAGTTCTGATTACAAACAGAACGGAGAAACTCAATGAACTTGTCTCTGCTCCTAGAATTCCAGGAACCGTACGCCGTGGCTGTGCTGATGGAGAGGGACCTCATCCTGGTCGATCTCACACAAAGCAAGTAAGACGCCCATTGCATTTCCCATCTTCTCCTGTCAGGTATCCACCAATCACGTTGTCCCATCTTCTCCTGGCAGGTATCCACCAATCACGTTGTATCGATAGTACCTTCAAACACAGACATTTATATTTGCTATCATTATACTATTGTTGCATTATTCAGGCATTATATTTTTTTTTTCTAGCCATGTTTTTTTTGCAGAGTACATTGTAGTTACATGTGTGTGAATTTTGATGTATGTGTACCTTGAAGACTAGTATGCATTAATAAAGGTCTATTAATAAAGGTACATCTATTTACATGTACCGCCCCACATGGAAGAAAAATATATTTTAATAATATTCTTCCCAAATTTATTGCCATATATTTTGAATACTACAATTTTGGCCATATTCAATATATTTAAAAAAATATATATATATATATATACAGGTGAAACTCGAAAAATTAGAATATGGTGCAAAAGTTCATTTATTTCAGTGCAGCAACTTAAAAGGTGAAACTAATATATGAGATAGACATATTCCATGCAAAGCAAGATAGTTCCAGCCGTGATTTGTCATCATTGTGATGATTATGGCTTACAGCTCATGAAAACCCCAAATCTGCAATCTCAGAAAATGTGAATATTCTGAAAAGGTGGAATAATCTCGGCTCAAAGTGTCCCACTCTAATCAGCTCTTTCAGCCATAACACCTGCAAAGGGTTCCTGAGCCTTTAAATGGTCTCTCAGTCTGGTTCAGTAGGAATCACAATCATGGGAAAGACTGCTGACCTGACACCATCATTGACACCCTCCATAAGGAGGGAAAGCCTCAAAAGGTCATTGCAGAAGAAGTTGGATGTTCCCAAAGTGCTGTATCAAAGCACATTAATAGAAAGTTATGTGGAAGTTAAAAGTGTGGAAGAAAAAGGTGCACAAGCAGCAGGGATGACCGCAGCCTGGAGAGGATTGTCAGGAAAAGGCCATTCAAAAGTGTTGGGGACTTTCACAAGGAGTGGACTGAGGCTGGAGTCAGTGCATCAAGAGCCACCACACACAGACGGATCCCGGACATGAGCTTCAAATGTCGTATTCCTCTTGTCAAGCCGCTCCTGAACAAGAAACAACGTCAGAAGCGTCTTACCTGGGCTAAAGAAAAACAGACCTGGTCTGCTGCTCAGTGGTCCAAAGTCCTCTTTTCTGATGAGAGCAACTTTTGCATCTCATTTGGAAACCAAGGACCCCGAGTATGGAGGAAGAATGGAGAGGCCCAAGGACCCCGAGTATGGAGGAAGAATGGAGAGGCCCAAGGACCCCGAGTATGGAGGAAGAATGGAGAGGCCCAAGGACCCCGAGTATGGAGGAAGAATGGTGAGGCCCAAGGACCCCGAGTATGGAGGAAGAATGGAGAGGCCCAAGGACCCAGAGTATGGAGGAAGAATGGAGAGGCCCAAGGACCCCGAGTATGGAGGAAGAATGGAGAGGCCCAAGGACCCCGAGCATGGAGGAAGAATGGAAAGGCCCAAGGACCCCGAGCATGGAGGAAGAATGGAGAGGCCCAAGGACCCCGAGCATGGAGGAAGAATGGAAAGGCCCAAGGACCCCGAGCATGGAGGAAGAATGGAGAGGCCCAAGGACCCCGAGTATGGAGGAAGAATGGAGAGGCCCAAGGGCCCCGAGTATGGAGGAAGAATGGAGAGGCACACACTGCAAGATGCTTGAAGTCCAGTGTGAAGTTTCCACAGTCTGTGTTGATTTGGGGAGCCATGTCATCTGCTGGTGTTGGTCCTCTGTGCTTCATTAAGTCCAGGGTCAACGCAGCCGTCTACCAGGAGATTTTGGAGCACTTCATGCTTCCTTCCGCAGACGAGCTTTATGGGGATGCTGACTTCATTTTCCAGCAGGACTTGGCACCTCCCACACTGCCAAAAGCACCAAACCTGATTCAATGACCGTGGGATTACTGTGCTTGATTGGCCAGCAAACTCGCCTGACTTAAAACCTCATAGAGAATGTATGGGGCATTGCCAAGAGAAAGATGAGAGACATGAGAGAGAACAATGCAGAAGAGCTGAAGGCCGCTATTGAAGCATCCTGGTCTTCCATAACACCTCAGCAGTGCCACAGGCTGATAGCTTCCATGCCACGCCGCATTGAGGCAGTAATTGCTGCAAAAGGGGACCAAACCAAGTACTGAGTACATATGCAGCTTCTACTTTTCAGAGGTCCGATATTGTTCTATGTACAATCCGTGTTTTATTGATTGCATGGAATATTCTCATTTTCTGAGATTGTGGATTTGGGGTTTTCATGAGCTGTAAGCCATAATCATCACAATGATGACAAATCACGGCTGGAACTATCTTGCTTTGTATGTAATGAGTCTCATATATTAGTTTCACCTTTTAAGTTGCTGCACTGAAATCAATGAATGAATGCACCAGATTCTCATTTTTCGAGTTTCACCTGTGTGTGTATATATATACAGTGAAGGAAATAAGTATTAATATATTATTATTAATACAGTTGTGTTCAAAATAATAGCCGTGTGATGAAAAAAGTGAATAAAGCTGAAAATCCTTCTAATACTTTTATTTCCATCCACACAAATGCATTGGGAACACGACACATTCTATTCCAAATCACAACATGAAGAAAAATACATCAAATTTGTGTTGTTCCTCTAAACAAAATGGAAGAAAAGTGAATATTAGACGGTTCAAAAAAATTGCAGTGTTTGTATTCTTCTTTACAAACTCAAACATTCACTATATAAACTGAGAAATGTTTGAAGATTTTGCTTTCCTTTGAATGACTTCATGAATATTTGGTTGTAGTCGCACTGTTTCTGAGAACTGCTGTACATCTGTGTTGCATGGAGTCCCCCAACTTCTGGCCCCTGTGATCAGGTATTCCAGCCCAGGATGATTGGACCACATTCCACAGTTCTTCTCTATTTCTTGGTTTGGCCTCAGAAACGGCATTTTTGATGTCACCCCACAAGTTTTCTATTGGATGAAGATCCGGGGATTGGGCTGGCCACTCCATAACGTCCATCTTGTTGGCCTGGAACCAAGATGTTGCACGTTTACTGGTGTGTTTGGGGTCTTTGTCTTGTTGGAACACCCATTTCAAGGGCATTTCCTCTTCAGCATAAGGCAGCATGACCTCTTCAAGTATTCTGATGGATTCAAACTGATCCATGATCCCTGGTATGCGATAAATAGGCCCAACACCATAGTATGAGAAACATCCCCATATCATGATGCTTGCACCACCATGCTTCACTGTCCTCACAGTGTACTGTGGCTTGAATTCAGTGTTTGGGGGTCGTCTGACAAACTGTCTCCGCCCACTAGACCCAAAAAGGACAAACTTTCATCAGTCCACAAAATGTTGCGCCATTTCTCTTTAGGCCAGTCAATGTGCTCTTTGGCAGATTGTAACCTCTTCAGCATACGTCTTTTTCCCAACAGTGGGACTTTGCGGGGACTTCTTGCAGATAGCTTGGCTTCACATCGGCGTCTTCTAATTGTAACAGTCCTCACAGGGAACGTCACACCTTCTTTCATCTTCCTGGAGCTGATTGTTGGCTGAGTCCTCACAGGGAACGTCACACCTTCTTTCATCTTCCTGGAGCTGATTGTTGGCTGAGTCCTCACAGGGAACGTCACACCTTCTTTCATCTTCCTGGAGCTGATTGTTGGCTGAGTCCGCGCCATTTTGGCTATTCTTCTATCCATTCCAATGGTAGTTTTTCGCTTTCTTCCGCGTCTTTCAGGTTTTGGTTGCCATTTTAAAGCATTTGCCATCATTTTAGCTGAGCAGCCGATCATTTTCTGCACTTCTTTATATGTTTTCCCCTCCAATCAACTTTTTAATCAAGGTGTGCTGTTCTTCTGAACAATGTCTGGAACGACCCATTTTCCTCAGAATTTCAGAGAGAAATGCACTGTAACCAGCATGTCCAACATTTGCTGCCTTCCTTCCTTAAATAAGGGCAATAATTGCCACCTGTTTATCAAAGAATGACCTCACTAATAGAACTCCACACGGCTATTATTTTGAACACGCCCCTTTCAATGAGTGATTCAATGACACAGAATCAGCAGCATGCATGTCATGACTGTTGGGTCTGTTGGATTTCTATGACTCTACTACACCTGCTAGGAAATTATTTGCCATGTAGAAATATCATTTCTACCAAAAACAGTGATTGATCCGGTTAGTGATGTCTGACGGCTATTATTTTGAACACAACTGTATAATATATATTCTAAGTATTAATAAATATATATATTACATTTTTACTTAAAGTCACCGGAATGAAAGTCTTCAAAAAGAAACAATCTTCACATGCAACTCTTTTACCGCAGATACATCTTTCATGCAACATGTTAAATGTCATGAATGCAAATGATGGAAACCACAATAATAATGGAATAGTAAGGCTCGGGGAGCACCGAGGCAGTACAGTCATTGTCTCAGTAGAACTTCAATCTTTTCCCCTTAAGATGGTGATAGTGATCTCAGCATTTCCTTTTCTTCCACATCTGTGACCCAACAGCTGGGGGGGGGCTCCTTGTTGTCGTCTTGCAATGTGGAAGCTTTAGTCTCGGAGGATGTGTCAGGCTGACATGGGACTTCAGGCTTCCGAGTGTAATTAAGTCGCCAGCACATTGCAAACACATTATTGACCTACCCAGTCGAGGGAATGAACTGAAAAAAAAAAAAAAGAAAAAATAATAGGATTTGGTAAAGATTACATTAATTGTCTAAATAATTGGTAACATTTCAGCGAGGGGTTCTGTGTGTTGACTTAATCATTTTCCCTGATAAAATTAATTGCTTGACATTGATCACGGTGAAATGACTCTTTTTCTTAATGACTCCGCTAGCCCTTTTTTTTTTTTTTACTCTTATAAAATCCTCGCGTGATGTTGCCATGACGACCCGCCATTGAGAAAGTCTGGTTGGAGCAGCAGATCATCCATATGATGCATGCGTTATATCTCACATTACCAATTAAAGGGATGAGATTCGTGCTGCATACGTGTCTGTACTCAGCTGCATAATATATTACGTCCTTCTGCTGTATACAGTCCACTGACTGGCAGATCTGTAAGTGGGAGCTGGCAGTTACTTAGCGGATTGTCACAAAAATCACACTTTGCACCATTCTAATCGCACACACGCACGGTGTAAAGCAGCTGATCTTTTTGTTTTTTACCTTTTTTTTTTTTTTAAATTTGACCCACCCTTATATTATCCAATAGTATTTTAAACATAAATAACCAGCGCTAAAATTTGTACAAATTAAAACTAAATTTACAAATAAATGCTGCCGCTCATCAGTGCAAACCCACACCAAAAAAAATATAATATAAAATATAAAACGGCACAAAAAAAAGATTTTACAATAAATACCACTCCAAAAAAATATAAATAAATACCACTCCAAAAAAATATAAATAAATACCACTCCAAAAAATATATAAATAAATACCACTCCAAAAAAATATATAAATAAATACCACTCCAAAAAAATATAAATAAATACCACTCCAAAAAAATATAAATAAATACCACTCCAAAAAATATATAAATAAATACCACTCCAAAAAAATATAAATAAATACCACTCCAAAAAAATATAAATAAATACCACTCCAAAAAAAAAAAATATATATATATATATAATTATAAGTCCCACTCCAAATATGTATATTAATTATTGTAAATTAAAACTAAATTTACAAATAAATGCTGCCGCTCATCAGTGCAAACCCACACCAAAAAAAAATATAATATAAAATATAAAACAGCACAAAAAAAAGATTTTACAATAAATACCACTCCAAAAAAATATAAATAAATACCACTCCAAAAAAATATAAATAAATACCACTCCAAAAAAAATAAATAAATACCACTCCAAAAATAAATAAATATATATATATATAATTATAAGTCTCACTCCAAATATGTATATTTTTTTGGAGTGGTATTTTTTTTTTTTTTAAACTTGACCCACCCTTGTCTTAATTCTTGCGCCTTCTAGGAGGCCAATGCCACTTATGCCATAGCCATTGCTTCATATATTCCATGTAAACACACATGGCGCCAGATCTCTGCACATGTGTGAGACGCGGCACCTCTTTGTTGGGGGGCGGGGGGTAGCTGCATGAACCAGGGAGAGACCGCCAGTTGAACCTCGAACTAGGGAGTCAGAGTGACTGGCAGGATCAGGGGCGGACTGACCATTTGGAAACTCGGGCACTGCCCGAGGGCCCAGGGTCAGTAGGGGGCCCCATGAGATGCCCCTGGTACCTTTTTCATAGGCTTTTTTGAGTTTGGGCAAGGACACAGGGGCCCCATGATCCCCTATTGCCCGGGGACCCCATGAGTTGTCGGTCCGCCCCTGGGCAGGATCAACAGGTATATTATCCAATAGTATTTTAAACCTAAATCACCAGCGCCAAAATTTGTACAAATTAATACTAAATATACAAATAAATGCTGCTGCTCATCAGTGCAAACCCACACCAAAAGAAATATAATATAAAACATAAAACAGCGCAAAAAAAGATTTTACAATAAATACCACTCCAAAAAAATATAAATAAATACCACTCCAAAAAAATATAAATAAATACCACTCCAAAAAAAATATAAATAAATACCACTCCAAAAAAAATATAAATAAATACCACTCCAAAAAAATATAAATAAATACCACTCCAAAAAAAATATAAAAAAATACCTCTCCAAAAAAATATATATATATAATTATAAGTCCCACTCCAAATATGTGAAATAATTATGTATATTTTTTTGGAGTGGTATTTATTGTATTTTTGTTTTTTAAACTTGACCCACCCTTGTCTTAATTCTTGCGCCTTCTAGGAGGCCAATGCCACCTATGCCATAGCCATTGCTTCAGATATTCCATGTAAACACAGGGCGCCAGATCTCTGCACATGTGTGAGACCCGGCACCTCTTTGTTGGGATGGGGGGGGTAGCTGCAAGAACCAGGGAGAGACAGGTTGAATCTTGAACTAGGAAGTCAGAGTGACTGGCAGGATCAGGACCATTTGGAAACTCGGGCACTGCCCGAGGGCCCGGGGTCAGTAGGGGGCCCCATGAGATGCCCCTGGTACCTTTTTCATAGGCTTTTTTGAGTTTTGGCAAGGACAGAAAGGGCCCCATGATCCCCTATTGCCCGGGGGCCCTATGAGTTGTCAGTCCGCCCCTGGGCAGAATCAACAGGTATATTATCCAATAGTATTTTAAACATAAATCACCAGCGTCAAATTTGTAAAAATTAATACTAAATATACAAATAAATGCTGCTGCTCATCAGTGCAAATCCACACCAAAAAAAAATATAATATAAAACATAAAACAGCGCAAAAAAAGATTTTACAATAAATACCACTCCAAAAAAATATAAATAAATACCACTCCAAAAAAAATATAAATAAATACCACTCCAAAAAAAATATATATATAATTCTAAGTCCCACTCCAAATATGTGAAAAAATTATGTATATTTTTTTGGAGTGGTACTTATTGTATTTTTTTTTTTTAAATTTGCCCCACCCTTGTCTTAATTCTTGCGCCTTCTAGGAGGCCAATTCCACCATAGCGATTGCTTCATATATTCCATGTAAACACACAGGCACCAGATCTCTGCAGATGTGTGAGACCCGGCACCTCTTTGTTGGGGGGGGGGGGGGGGGTAGCTGCAAGAACCAGGGAGAGACAGGTTGAATCTTGAACTAGGAAGTCAGAGTGATTGGCAGGATCAACAGGTATAATATCCAATAGTATTTTAAACCTAAATCACCAGCGCCAAAAGTTGTACAAATTAATACTAAATATACAAATAAATGCTGCTGCTCATCAGTGCAAACCCACACCAAAAAAAATATAATATAAAACATAAAACAGCACAAAAAAAGATTTTACAATAAATACCACTCCAAAAAAGATATAAAAAATAACACTCCAAAAAAATATAAATAAATACCACTCCAAAAAAAAAATATATATATAATTATAAGTCCCACTTCAAATATGTGAAAAATGATGTATATTTTTAAATACCAATCCAAAAAAATATAAAATAAAACAGCGCAAAAAAAGATTTTACAATAAATACCACTCCAAAAAAATATAAATAAATACCACTCCAAAAAAAAAAAAAATATAATTATAAGTCCCACTTCAAATATGTGAAAAATTATGTATATTTTTTTGGAGTGGTATTTATTTATATATTTTTTGGAGTTGTATTTATTTATATTTTTTTGGAGTGGTATTTATTTATATTTGTTTGGAGTGGTATTTATTTATATTTTTTTGGAGTGGTATTTATTGTAAAATCTTTTTTTGCGCTGTTTTATGTTTTATATTATCCAATAGGGCACAGATAAATTAGATATAATATTAGAAATGCTTTACGGTTTTTTTTTTTTTGTTTTTTTAGGTTTACAACCATTTTATTTTCTATATCCTATCTACACTCTAACTAAGCAACTAACCAGCTTTATGCTTTCTGTCAGTTTTCCAATCTTTGAGAACCCGTACTCCATGGACGTCCACGAGTCTCCCGTGACCTGTACGGAGTATTTCGCAGACTGCCCCCCTGACCTGATCCCAGTGCTCTATTCTGTTGGAGTGAAGCACAAAAAACAAGGATACAGCAACAAGGTAACATGCTCGGAGAAGAGAGGAAGGATCTTACATGGCTGGGGGACTGCATCAAGAACAGGGCTTGTTTGCTTATCTAATATTATTATTATACAGGATTTATATAGCGCCAACAGTTTGCTCAGCACTTTACAAAATGAAGGCAGACATTACAGTTACAATACAACTTAGTACAAGAGGAAACAGGGGGCCCTGATCCTGGGAGCTTACAATCTAGGAGGAAGGGTTGAGTGATACAAAAGGTAATAGCTGCGGGGGGAGGAGCTGATGGAGGAAATAAATGGCGGTTTAATAGGTAGAAGCAGGATAGACTTCTTTAAAGAAAGGTTTTCAGGGATCGTCTAAAGGTGGATAGATTAGGAGACAGCCGGACAGATTGGGGTAGGGAGTTCCATAGGATGCGAGAAGCACGGGAGAAGTATGAAAGTAATATCAAAGTTTGTGAAAACCCACAGGCTTATAAAGGCATTTAAACTTTGATATTACTGTAAATAAATATATAGGGGAAAAAATGGAAACAATATGAATCCATCAATCCATCCAATAGCCTGTAACATCGCGCCTCATGAATGTGATAATTTAAACAAATGGAGCTGCTATTTTCAAATAAATTAAACAATTTGTGAAATGAAATGGAAAACACCATCAACGGCGCTCACAACCTTCTAATACACCAAAATTATTATATAACCAGTGTATAAATACATTTAAATAAACATATAAATAAAATAATACAAATTATAAGATAAAATAAAACAAACAACTGCCACCAAATAAAGTGCAAATATTGTGCCAAAAAATGCAAAATACAATAAGAAAAAAAAGTCCACTGAGTGAAGTCCAAATATATAAATCTTCAAAAAATATTTTCTCCAGAATCGTGAATATCTCCGTGCTCAACACCCCATCAAAGTGCTAACTCTCCAGATGCTGGTGATTAACCAGCATATCTTTCAAATATCAATGGATGTGGAAGATTCAGCAGCGTAACGATTATAATCATTCATCAGATGGTTGATCTCATTACAGTCATTTATTTTATTTTAATTTTATATATTTGGACTTCACTCAGTGGACTTTTTTTGAAGATTATTTGGGGCAGCACAGTGGATAAATGGTTAGCACTTCCACCTGGCAGTAATCGGGTCATTGGTTCAAATCCCAGCCACGGCATCACCTGCCTGGAGTTTGCATGTTCTCCCTGTGCCTGCTTGGGTTTCCTCTGGGTACTCCAGTTTCCTCCCACACTCCAAAGACATGCTGGTAGGTTAATTGGCTCCTGTCTAAATTGGCCCTAGTATATGTATGTATGAATGTGAGTTAGGGACCTTAGATTGTACACCCCTTGAGGGTTAGGGACCTTAGATTGTACACCCCTTGAGGGTTAGGGACCTTAGATTGTACACCCCTTGAGGGTTAGGGACCTTAGATTGTACGCCCCTTGAGGGTTAGGGACCTTAGATTGTACACCCCTTGAGGGTTAGGGACCTTAGATTGTACGCCCCTTGAGGGTTAGGGACCTTAGATTGTACGCCCCTTGAGGGTTAGGGACTGATGTGAATGTACAATATATATGTAAAGCGCTGCGTAAACTGACAGAACTATATAAGCACAGAACTATATGGCACCCGGCTGTCATGCCCACACTACAGAAGCCGGGAAGACCGCGCCGCTGGATAGAGGAAGGGGTAAGATGAAAGAACAACTCCACGGAAGTGGGAGCGGGTATCTGTCAAATTCAGGTACCTCCCCCCCCTCCCCAAAGGTCAGCAGTCATCTCTAGAAGGTCCCGCTGTAGAGCTGAGCAGCCGGCCCGGTATTCTGACACGGCGGCAGTGGAAATACCGGACTGGCCGCTCCATATTCGCTCCATAAGACGCACTGACATTTTACCCCCTTTTTTGGGGGGAAAAAAGTGCGTCTTATGGTGCGAAAAATACGGTATATAATCATTTTTGGTATATTAGAAGGTTGTGAGAGCCGTTGATGGTGTTTTCCATTTCATTTCACATATTGTTTAATTAATTTGAAAATAGCAGCTCCATAAATAATTTGTTTCAGTTATCACATTCATGAGGCGCGATGTTACAGGCTATTGGATGGATTGATAAGATTCATATCGTTTCCATTTTTTCGCCTGTATATTTGTTTGGGCAGCACAGCGGCTAAATGGTTAGCACTTCCGCCTGGCAGTACTCGGGTTGTTGGTTCAAATCCCAGCCACGGCACCACCTTCCTGGAGTTTGCATGTTCTCCCTGTGCCTGTGTGGGTTTCCCCTGGGTACTCCGGTTTTCTCCCACACTCCAAAGACATGCTGTAGGTTAATTGGCTCCTGTCTAAATTGTCCCTAGTATGTGAATGTATGAATGTAAGTTAGGGACCTTAGATTGTACGCCCCTTGAGAGTTAGGGACTGATGTGAATGTACAATATATATGTAAAGCGCGGCGTAAATTGACGGCGTTACATAAGTACCTGAAATAATAATAATATTTACAGTAATATCAAAGTTGAAATGCCTTTATAAGCCTGTGGGCCTTGCTGTGTATGTATATTATCTTTCCTTATCATGGTCAAGATGAACGTTTTTTTGAAGCTGAACAACAGAAAGTAGCAAAATGATCAAATAATTCCCCAAGCTAGCTGATACAAAAAATCTAATGCTTGTTTGGTTGAAGGATGAGATAAGACTGAGTAATACTTACTGTAACGGAACCGTCCCGTTCTGCGCTTTGGTATTTCGGGTATAATACCGCTTCCCCATCCGAACACCGTCCACGGACACCACTCTAGAAGTAAAACCAGGAAATAGACTACTTTATTTTAACACAGATACAAGATATATACACAGGGCGGGGCAATACACACCCAATAACAAGAGACACATCAGCAGACAGTCCCATCAGGGGGAAGGGCTGCTGGAAACACCCCCCACCAAGCCAATACACACAAACACATACATCCCATAATAGTTTGCTCCCAAGAAAGACACACAATAGAACAATGGGATGCAACCACATGACAATGAACAAACCCCCCCCCACCCCACCTATACATGTCTACACAATATCATGACATATCACCCTACACCACTAACAGGCACAGGGTGACTTACACATAAGAGGGATATGGGGAGCCGAGACAGGGGTCTCCCCACCTCTCCAAAGTGAGCTGGTTTCCATGGGCCCCCACCCAAAGTGACTCCCGTCACACTTACCATGTCGCAAGCCCCAGCAATCTTCTCTCCTCTCCAAAGCTGGTCAGGACGACCAGTCCCTCCTTTTAACAGCGTCTGACCGGTCCCTCCTACAGAAGTCATAATGTATAATGCAAGACCAGCAGATTCTGCATTACATGGGGTGCCCACGTTCCATATTTCTTACATTTGTTCCTTCCTGGAGTTCAGCTTTGATTTTTTTTTTATCAGTTAAATGTACATTTTTGCATTTGAATATTCATTTTTGAACATTTTTTTCAAAAACCTCCTTGTTTACAGAGCTCAGTAGCTCAAACTGAGATTTATACACTCGACTGCGTAAGTCAGAGGCTCAGAGCAGTGACCCTTCCCTCATCTCACTACTCCATCTAAGGATTCAGTCAGACAATCTGAACTTATAAGCAATGTCTGCTGTGCTCTCTTTTTGGATAACCCGAAGGTTTCAGGGAATCCTTTCTCATGTATTGATTTATAAACCTTAGAAAAATAAATATGACCCGAAACCATTAAAATAAATATTTGCTGTTCGGAAAGAGGCTCTCCTGGGACATACATAGAAGAAAGACATAATAACAGCTTCATTTTCACTGACATTTTGGTGGATTGCTGCCCAGAGTTGGCCGTGGTCTGCCAAAACGTCTGTGAAATAATAGGTTGGCGACATTATTTATTTATTTTTTCCCCTGTGCAAATTCCCTGAGCTCCTTATTCCTTCAACACACACACACACATATATATATATATATACACACATATACTGTGTGGCAGGATGGGTCCACCACACCATGACACCACCACCACCAGCCAGAACCATTGATACAAGGCAGGATGGATCCACCACACCATGACACCACCACCAGCCTGATGTCAAGGTCCTACCTTTTCCCAGAGGTTATGTTACTCCATATGCTAGCATCCATCTTGGATTTCTGCTGAGCATGATGGGAATCTTTTATGCCTTCAGGTCTCTGAGGTCCATCCCCCAGAGGGGTGTGGCTGAGTACATATAAGCCTGGGATCTGCACATGCTCTTTGCACTTGTGTCTTGTGTCTTTGTCTTGCTACAGCTCTGTGTATACGCTCGTGACTCTTCTGGTATTCTGACTCGGCTTGTGACTAAGACCATTCTCTGCGTTTCCCTTTGATCTGACCTTCCGTTGCTGAACCCGGCCCGTGACCTGTGATTCTCTGTCTACTGTTCTGTACTGTTTTGTCCCGTTGTTATTGACCCGGCTTGTCTGACTACGCTATTGTCATTCTCACCAACTACACGCCATTGGCGGCAGCCATTACCGCAGCTGGGGTGTCTCGGGGGCCGCGACCTGGTCCCTGGTTGCGTCAAGTCCATCCCCACCATCAGGGGCCCTGGTGAAGGGCAGCCTGGGACTTAGACTCCGCGCCCTGAGGGACTTCAGTCTGTTGGTGGTGGTTGTCGTCAGCCAGTGCGTTACCCTGCCACTAGGCCTACCTGTCCGTTCCACAGCCCTGCCCTGACACCTGAACCATTAATACAAGGCAGGATGGATCCCCCACACCATGACACCACCACCAGCCTGAACCGTTGATACAAGGCAGGATGGATCCCCCACACCATGACACCACCACCAGCCTGAACCGTTGATACAAGGCAGGATGGATCCCCCACACCATGACACCACCACCAGCCTGAACCATTAATACAAGGCAGGATGGATCCCCCACACCATGACACCACCACCAGCCTGAACCGTTGATACAAGGCAGGATGGATCCCCCACACCATGACACCACCACCAGCCAGAACCGTTGATACAAGGCAGGATGGATCCCCCACACCATGACACCACCACCAGCCTGAACCATTAATACAAGGCAGGATGGATCCCCCACACCATGACACCACCACCAGCCTGAACCGTTGATACAAGGCAGGATGGATCCACCACACCATGACACCACCACCACCAGCCTGAACCACTGATACAAGGCAGGATGGATCCACCACACCATGACACCACCACCACCAGCCTGGATCGTTGATACAAGGCAGGATGGATCCACCACACCATGACACCACCACCACCCTGAACCTTTGATACAAGGCAGGATTGATCCACCACACCATGACACCATCCGGCCTGAACTGTTGATACAAGGCAGGATGGATACACCACACCATGACACAACCACCACCAGCCTGAACTGTTGATACAAGGCAGGATGGATCCACCACACCATGACACCACCACCACCAGCCAGAACTGTTGATACAAGGCAGGATGGATACACCACACCATGACACCACCACCACCAGCCTGAACCATTGATACAAGGCAGGATGGATCCACCTCACCATGACACCACCAGCCTGAACCGTTAATACAAGGCAGGATGGATCCACCACACCATGGCAACACCACCACCAGCCTGAACTGTTGATACAAGGCAGGACAGATCCATGTTTTCATGTTGTTTACGCCAAATTCTGACCCTACCATCTGAATGTGGCAGCATTCCATTTTCTGTAAACCCTGTTCTGTCTGCACCCAAGGACAGGAATTCTATGCATACCATTAAGAAGGGGACAGCAACCTTTACCAAAGTCAGAGTCATTTTTACTAGCATTATACAACCAGCTTGCTAGTGAACAATAGAGTATCACAGTCACACACACTCACCGGCCACTTTATGAGGCCCACCTTGCTAGTACCGGGTTGGCCCCCTTTTTCCTTTAGAACTGCCTTCATTCTTCATGGCACAGATTCAACAAAGTGTTGGAAACATTGCCGTGAGTTACTGTTGCCTTTCTATCATCTCCAACCAGTCCGACCATTCTCCTCTGACCTCTGACCTCGACAAGGCATTTTCTTCCACACAACTTCTACTCATTGGATATTTTTTGGATCATTCTCTGTAAACCCTCTAGCCCACGGGTGTCAAACCGGTGGCCCTGCAGCTGTTGCCAAACTACAAGTCCCATGAGGCATTGCAAGATTGACAGTTACAAGCATGACTCCCAAAGGCAGAGGCATGATGGGACTTGTAGTTTCGCAACAGCTGGAGGGCCGCCAGTTTGACACCCCTGATCTAGATGATTGTGCGTGAAAATCCCAGCAGATCATCATTTTGTAAAATACTCTGACCAGCCCGTATGGCACCAACCATGCCATGTTCAAAGTCACTTAAATCCCCTTTCTTCCCCATTCTAATGTTCGGTTTGAACTTCAGCAAGTCGTCTTCACCTCGTCTACATTCCTAAATACTTTGAGTTGCTGCCATGTGATTGGCCGATTAGCAATTTGTGTTACCAAGCGATTGAACAGGCGTACCTAATAAAGTGGCCGGTGAGTGTATACATACAGTAATGCAGGCCATACACGGGTCGAATTCCGAACAAATTTTCTTTAGAAAATCAGAAATTTTGTGCATTTTGTAATCCGATGGTGCCACCCAGGGGTGGACTGACAACTCATGGGGCCCCTGGGCAATAGAGGATCATGGGGCCCCTGTGTCCTTGCCCACACTCAAAGCACACCCAAAAAAGCCTATAAAAGGTACCAGGGGCATTTCATGGGGCCCAGGGGCGGACTGACCATTTGGAAACTCGGGCACTGCCCGAGGGCCCGGGGTCAGTAGGGGGCCCCATGAGATACCCCTGGTACCTTTTTCATAGGCTTTTTTGAGTTTGGGCAAGGGCAAAGGGGCCCCATGATCCCCTGTTGCCCAGGGGCCCCCTGATGGGGCCCCCTACTGACCCCGGGTCCTCGGGCAGTGCCGAGTGCTCGAATGGTCAGTCCGCCCCTGGTGCCTCCATTGTTTTCGAAATTCAGACAACCAAAGCCTTCAATTTCACCTAATGTTGTTACAGAAAAGAATATTCGTGGCCAAGAATTTTCTTTTCTTTCCAGGTCACAACTCAGCTTTTGGTTTATATTTCTTGCACGATTCTCCCGTCATTGATTTGAAATTCGTTCGTTTTTAAAAAAATTTCCAACATGCCCGATCACTCAGATTCGATGGTCACATGAAAATCGTCCGTTTCTGTGACCCCACTAATGGTGCGAAATTAGAACGAAAATTCTTAGAAAAGATTTTTGAAAAGAGAATTTTTTCGGAATTCGACCCGCGTATGGCCGGCTTTAGTCAGATAGTCAGACCTGGCTTTTAAACTTGTATTGAGAATAAAAGGCACAATCACTGTGCAGCACTACAAAGCAGAAAGCACAGAATGTACATATGTTATATAACTATAAACTATACTTAGCTGGCAAGGAGAGCAATAGTCTACAACAAGGCTTGAAATTTCCACTCGCCTGCTCGCATTTGGCTATTGAAAATAACATGGAGGTGAGTGTGTCCCAGGCACCGCATCGGACGGTGGGGGGGCGGGTGCTATCAGCAGCACCAACCTGCCCCGAGCACTGTGTTGAGGGGGGCGCACACTGCCGGTGCCGCTCCTCAGTGACCGCAGTTTCACTCCTGTCACAGGGAGCAGCTGCTGACACTTGTTGGAGGGAGGACTAGGCTTTCTCCTCCCTCCTGCCTGCAGGGGGCAATAGACAGCCGGCACTAAGAAGTGAAGGCAGAGTGTCCTTCCTCTCTCCCCTTGTCATGTGACTTATCACATGACTAAAGGAGGGAAAGTAGGAGAAGCTGCATTCACAAGAAGATCTGTGAGTACAGGGGGGAAGGGCGAGGTTCCACTTATGGGGACACCTGATGTAAAGGGGGACTCTGATGGGGACACCTGATGTAAAGGGCGACTCTGATAGGAACACCTTATATAAAGGGTGACTCTGATGGGAACACCTTATATAAAGGGGTACTCTGATGGGAACACCTTATATAAAGGGTGACTCTGATGGGAACACCTTATATAAAGGGGTACTCTGACAGGAACACCTTAGATAAAGGGGGACTCTGATGGGAACACCTAATATAAAGGGGGACTCTGATGGGAACACCTTATATAAAGGGGGACTCTGATGGGAACACCTTATATAAAGGGGGACTGAGATGGGAACACGTTATATAAAGGTGGACTCTGATGGGGACACCCGATGTTAAAGGGGAATCTGATGGGAACACCTTATATAAATGGGGACTCTGATGGGAACACCTTGTATAAAGGGGGACTCTGATGGGGACACCTGATGTAAAGGGGGACTCTGATGGGAACACCTGATATAAAGGGGGACTCTGATGGGAACACCTGATGTAAAGGGGGACTCTGATGGGAACACCTCATATAAAGAGGGACACCTAATGTAAAGGGGGACTCTGATGGGAACACCTTATATAAAGGGGGACTCTGATGGGAACACCTTATATAAAGGGGGACTCTGATGGGAACACCTTATATAAAGGGGGACTGAGATGGGAACACCTTATATAAAGGGGGACTCTGATGGGAACACCTTATATAAATGGGGACTCTGATGGGAACACCTTATATAAATGGGGACTCTGATGGGAACACCTTGTATAAAGGGGGACTCTGATGGGGACACCTGATGTAAAGGGGGACTCTGATGGGGACACCTGATGTAAAGGGGGACTCTGATGGGGAGCACCTTATATAAAGGGGGACACCTGATGTAAAGGGGGACTCTGATGGGAACACCTTATATAAAGGGGGACACCTCATGTAAAGGGGGACTCTAATGGGGACACCTTATATAAAGGGGGACACCTGATGTAACAAAGGACTCTGATGGGGACACCTTATATAAAGGGGGACACCTGATGTAACGGAGGACTCTGATGGGGACACCTTATATAAAGGGGGACACCTGATGTAAAGGGGGACTCTGATGGGGACACCTTGTATAAAGGGGGACTCTGATGGGGACACCTTGTATAAAGGGGGACTCTGATGGGGACATTTATTTTCATTTTATGTTAACCACCTGCCCTCTGGACTCTATGAATCTATTGCTGTTATGTTTACATTGACATAATAAAGCTTTGTTATAATTGCTGATTTTTATATTTTGGACTCTTTATTCTTAAGAAAAAATGTAATTTTATAAGTTTTAAGGGGGTGTGGTTGGGGCAGGGCTGGGGGCGGGGGGACAGGCCGTGGGTGGGGTTGGAGGCGGACCTGGGCAAGGCTGGGTGGGGCAGCTGGTGGAGAGTAAGGTTTTTGCCTGGCTAGTAGGCCTAGACTTGGTCCAGGATGTGGGTCCAGGATGTGGGTCCAGGATGTGGGTCCAGGATGTGGGTCCAGGATGTGGGTCCAGGATGTGGGTCCAGGATGTGGGTCGTGGTGTATCCCGGCAGTATACTGATCTTCTCATTGTGTTCTGTACAGGAATGGCCGTTAACAGGAGGAATATGGAATCTTGGAACTACAGCCTACCCAGAAATCATTGTTACAGGGTAAGAAAGACGTTTTGTTTTTCTGGATTCACAGGTCATCTGTTATTATTCTATTATGCCCATAGTTGCAGAGACTGTTTTTCTTCGTCTAATGCAGCCTTTATCAACCTTCATTCTCTATGCATGGAAGTAAAAAACCTTCTGTGTGCAGCAGCACCTCCGGCCCCCCTCAGTACTTACCCGAGCCCGATCTCGGTCCAGCGTGTGCAGAGAGCCTCTGCTCTCCCGGGACTCTTCCTCCTTATTACAGTAGACATTGGCTCCCGATTCTGTCAATCACAGCCAATGAGCCAATGAGGAGTGAGCGGGGATGGGGCTGAGCGTCGCTCCGTGTGTGAATGGACACACGGAGCGGCAACTCGGGAGCAAGTCTGCTCTGGTGCCCCTATAGCAAGCTGCTTGCTACAGGGGCATTAGGCAGGAAGGGAGGGGCTTGCTGCACCAATGGGAGGGGCCTAAGAATTGAAGGATTCTAGCTGCTCTGTGCAAAACCATATAACATGTATTTAATTTAAAAAAAAAAAGATGTAGTGAATGCGAGGTCCGAGGAGACCAGATATAGGGAATGCAGGGTCTGGGGAGAGCGGATATAGTGAATGCGGGGTCCGGGGAGACCAGATATAGGGAATGCAGGGTCTGGGGAGAGCGGATATAGTGAATGCGGGGTCCGGGGAGACCGGATATAGTGAATGCGGGGTCCGGGGAGAGCGGATATAGTGAATGCGGGGTCCGGGGAGAGCGGATATAGTGAATGCGGGGTCCGGGGGGAGCGGATATAGTGAATGCAGGGTCCGAGGAGACCAGATATAGGGAATGCAGGGTCCGGGGAGAGCGAATATAGTGAATGCGGGGTCCGGAGAGAGGGGATATAGTGAATGCGGGGTTCGGGGAGAGCGGGTATAGTGAATGCGGGGTCCGAGGAGACCAGATATAGGGAATGCAGGGTCTGGGGAGAGCGAATATAGTGAATGCGGGGTCCGGGGAGACCGGATATAGTGAATGCTGGGTCTGGGGAGAGCGGATATAGTGAATGCGGGGTCCGGGGAGAGCAGATATAGTGAATGCGGGGTCCGGGGAGAGCAGATATAGTGAATGCAGGATCCAGGGAGAGCGGATATAGTGAATGCGGGGTCCGGGGAGAGCGGATATAGTGAATGCGGGGTCCGGGGAGAGCGGATATAGTGAATGCGGGGTCCGGGGAGAGCGGATATAGTGAATGCGGGGTCCGGGGAGAGCGGATATAGTGAATGCGGGGTCCGGGGAGAGCAGATATAGTGAATGCGGGGTCCGGGGAGAGCGGATATAGTGAATGCGGGGTCCGGGGAGAGCGGATATAGTGAATGCAGGGTCCGGGGAGAGCAGATATAGTGAATGCAGGGTCCGGGGAGAGCAGATATAGTGAATGCGGGGTCCGAGGTTTAGTAACACCTTAACATAAAATCTTGATCCATCACGAGCATGCACGGGAGTGACGTCATCTCGTCTCTGCCAGTCAGACGGCCAGAGCTTGTGAACCTGGAAGGAAGACGGTGTGAAGATGGAAGCCCTGCCAGCAACGACAGCACGCTGCTGGAGGGCTTCGTTTTCAGGTAAGTCCTTCATAATGTGCTAGCATGTGATACATACTAGCACATTAGGACATTACCTTTTTTTTATTTTTTAACCACCTCCCCTCTGGCCGTTGAATATAATGGCCAGACGGTGGCAGTGCAGGGTCGGGTGACTGTTTATAAACGGCCTCCCCGCTCCCTGCTTGTGCGCGCTCCCTGGGAGACAGTGGAACACCGATCATCGTACGGGACCTCTGTGTGAGGTGCTGATCATGTGATCACTGAATAGTAGTAAGCAAGATGAATAGTAGTAAGCAAGATGTCACTTCTGACATCATTGCTTACTACGTGTGAAATCTGTGAATGATCACAGAGATCACATGGTACAGGGCTATTCACAACAGCCTTGTACCATGTGACAGCGGTGAATAAACACCACTAAAATAAAGCTTTATCTATCTCAAAAAAATGCTAAAAAATTAATACGGGTACAGTGTTGCATGACCGCGCAATTGTTATTCACAGTGTGATAGCACTGCAAGCTGGAAATTGGTCTGGACTGGAAGGGGGTGAAAGTGTCCGGACTGGAAGGGGGGGGAGGTGTCTGGACTGGAAGGGGGAAAAAGCGTCCGGACTGGAAGGGGGGAAAGTGTCCGGACTGGAAGGGGGGAAAAGTGTCCGGACTGGAAGGGGGGGAAAGTGTCCGGACTGGAAGGGGGGGAAAGTGTCCGGACTGGAAGGGGGGGAAAGTGTCCGGACTGGAAGGGGGGAAAGTGTCCGGACTGGAAGGGGGGGAAAGTGTCCAGACTGGAAGGGGGGAAAGTGTCCGGACTGGAAGGGGGTGAAAGTGTCCGGACTGGAAGGGGGTGAAAGTGTCCGGACTGGAAGGGGGGAAAGTGTCCGGACTGGAAGGGGGGGAAAGTGTCCAGACTGGAAGGGGGGAAAGTGTCCGGACTGGAAGGGGGGGAAAGTGTCCAGACTGGAAGGGGGGAAAGTGTCCGGACTGGAAGGGGGGGGAAAGTGTCTGGACTGGAAGGGGGGAAAGTGTCCGGACTGGAAGGGGGGAAAGTGTCCGGACTGGAAGGGGGGGAAAGTGTCCGGACTGGAAGGGGGTGGTAGTGTCCGGATTGGAAGGGGGTGGGAGTGTCCGGACAGGAAGGGGGGGAAAGCGTCCGGACTGGAAGGGGGGGAAAGTGTCCAGACTGGAAGGGGGGGAAAGTGTCCGGACTGGAAGGGGGGGAAAGTGTCCGGACTGGGGGGGGAAGTGTCCGGACTGGAAGGGGGGGAAAGTGTCCGGACTGGAAGGGGGGGAAAGCGTCCGGACTGGATGGGGGGGGAAAGCGTCCGGACTGGATGGGGGGGGAAAGCGTCCGGACTGGATGGGGGGGAAAGCGTCCGGACTGGATGGGGGGGAAAGCGTCCGGACTGGATGGGGGGGAAAGTGTCCGGACTGGAAGGGGGGGAAAGTGTCCAGACTGGAAGGAGGTAAAGCTGCGGTTTACTACGTCTTTAATGTGATGGATTATTCAGTACAAAATGTTCCTCCAGCATATGATTTCTGAGCAGAGCACAGTAATATGTGGCAGTGCCTAGGCACCCTCCGCTCTTCTTCCCTCGCAGGGCACTGTCAGGCGGACCACATTGTTGGTGTCATCAGAGGGCAGGTCCAGGAACGGGAAGAAGCGCTCAGTGCTGTGTAACAAATAAAAAAAAAATTGGGCCAAGGCAAAAGCGCAGCTGCAGAATGCCTCCTGTAAGTGATCTTTCATTCACAGCTGACCTGCTTCACACTGTATGACGGAGAAGGTTGTCTGAGTCTAGGTCTGCTTTCTGCACCGAGGTCATTCAAGGCAGCTGCGACCTAAACCCAGCGCAGCAAATAGAAAATCTAGGCGTTGCGGTCCATCAAAATGAACCCATGTAAGTCCCGATTGCAATCGTTCAGGAAAAGCAGAGGTCTTAGTTTACATGCACAGGATTATGTGTAGTTTTATCATTCATTACAGGTACTTACAGTGGATATAAAAAGTCTTCACGCCCCAGTTAAAATGTCCGGTTTTTGTGATGTAAAAAAAATGACAAAAATAAATAATTTCAGAACTTTTTCCACCTTTTAATGTGACCTGTAAACTGTACAACTCAATTGAAAAACAAACTGAAATCTTTATGGCTGGCCATACATGATACAATTTTCTTGAGATTTTTATTTTAGATTTACCAAAAACCATATAATAAGAGATCAAACCTAACAACACTTTCGTTTGTATCCAATCAGGCGGGCTCTTGTACTACACAGTTTAAGGTGAATCTAAAGGAAATTGGGCAGAAATTGGACTGGAAATTGTATAGTGTATGGCCAGCCTTGGGGGGGAGTAAACATAAAAAATAAAATAATGTGGTTGCATAAGTGTGCACACCCTCTTATAACTGGGGATGTAACTGTGTTCAGAATTAAGCAATCACATTTAAAATCATGTTAAAGAGGAGTCAGTACACACCCGTCATCATTCGCCCTGGGTTCACACCTAAGCGTTTTCCGCAATGTTTTGCAGAAATGCACTACAGTCCATATAACAGGATTTCCAATGGATGCGTTCACGTTTTTTGGAAAGGGTCGGGGACTTTTTTGAATGGAAAAAGTTGCATTTTTGGTTCTATAGACTTCAATGGAAACGCTGCAGAAATGCAGGTAGTGGGTTTTGTATGTGTTTTTGCTACGTTTTTTAATGTGTTTTTGATGCGTTTTAAATCTTCGTAGCAACAAGAAAAAAAAAATGCGGTAAAAATGCAGGTGCAACAACACAAAATGCAATGCAAAATGCAGTGCAGAAACGGGTCAAACGCAAACTGCACAGGTGTGAAGCTAGCCTCAAAGTGCCTCTGATTAACCCCAAATAAAGTTCAGCTGTTCTAGTAGGTCTTTCCTGATATTTTCTTAGTCGCATCCTACAGCAAAAGCCATGGTCCGCAGAGAGCTTCCAAAGCATCGGAGGGATGTCATTGTTAAAAGGTATCAGTCAGGAGAAGGAGGCAAAAGAATTTCCAAGGCATTAGATATCCCATGGAACACAGTGAAGACAGTCATCATCAAGTGGAGGAAATATGGCGCAACATTGACATCACCAACAGTGACATCACCAACAGTGACCTCACCAACAGTAACATCACCAACAGTGACCTCACCAACAGTGACCTCACCAACAGTGACCTCACCAACAGTGACCTCACCAACAGTGACATCACCAACAGTGACCTCACCAACAGTGACCTCACCAACAGTGACCTCACCAACAGTAACATCACCAACAGTGACCTCACCAACAGTAACCTCACCAACAGTGACCTCACCAACAGTGACCTCACCAACAGTGACATCACCAACAGTGACACCACCAACAGTGACATCACCAACAGTGACACCACCAACAGTGACCTCACCAACAGTGACACCACCAACAGTGACCTCACCAACAGTGACCTCACCAACAGTGACATCCCCAACAGTGACCTCACCAACAGTGACCTCACCAACAGTGACCTCACCAACAGTGTCCTCACCAACAGTGACATCCCCAACAGTGACCTCCCCAACAGTGACCTCACCAACAGTGACCTCACCAATAGTGACATCACCAAGAACTGGACGTCCCTCCAAAATGGATGAAAAGACGAGAAGAAAACTGGTCTGGGAGGCGGCCAAGAGGCCAACAGCAACATGAAAGGATCTGCAGGTATATCTGGCAAGTCCTGGCTGTGTGGTCCATGTGACAACAATCTCCTGTGTTCTTCATATGTCTGGTCTATGGGGCAGAGTGGCAGACGGAAGCCTTTTCTTACGAAGAAAAACATCGAAGTCCGGCTAAATTTTGCAAAAACACATCTGAAGTCTCCCAAAAGCATGCGGGGAAATGTGTTCTGGTCTGATGAGACCAAGGTTGGACTTTTTGGACATAATTCCAAAAGATATGTTTGGCGCAAAAACAACATGCACATCACCAGAAGAACACCATACCCACTGTGAAGCATGGTGGTGGCAGCATCACGCTTTGGGGCTGTTTTTCTTCAGCTGGAACTGGGGCCTTAGTCCAGGTAGAGGGAATTATGAACAGTTCCAAATACCAGTCAATATCGTCACAAAACCTTCCGGCTTCTGCTAGAAAGCTGAACATGAAGAGGAACTTCATCCATCAGCATGACAACGGCCCAAAGCATCCATCCAAATCCACAAAGGAATGGCTTCACCAGAAGAAGAGGAAAGTTGTGGAATGGCCCAGCCAGAGCCCAGACCTGAATCCGATGGAAGATCTGTGAGGTGATTGGAAGAGGGCTGTGCGCAGGATATGACACGCAATCTGACAGATTTTTGGTGTTTCTGCAAGGAAGAGCGGGAAAATATTGCCGAGTCAGGATGTGTCATGCTGATAGACTCCTCCCCAAAAAGACTGAGTGCCGGAATCACATCAAAAGGGGCTTCAACATAGGATTAGTGTAAGGGTGTGAACACTTATGCAACCAAATTATTTTAGTTTTTTATTTTTACTTCCCTCCGCCTAAAAGATTTCAGTTTGTTGTTCAGCTGAGTTGTACAGTTTATAGGTCACATTAAAGGTGGAAAAAGTTCTAAAAGGAGTTATCTTTGTCTCATTTTTTTACATCACAGAAACTTGACATTTTAACAGGGGTGTGAAGACTTTTTATATCCACTGTATATGGCGCTGTCATTTTTCACAGCACTTTACATATACACTCACTGGCCACCAGGGGCGGACTGACCATTTGGAAACCCGGGCACTGCCCGAGGGCCCGGGGTCAGTAGGGGACCCCGTGAGATGCCCATGGTACCTTTTTTCATAGGCTTTTTTGAGTTTGGGCAAGGACACAGGGGCCCCATGATCCCCTATTGCCCGGGGGCCCCATGAGTTGTCAGTCCGCCCCTGCTGGCCACTTTATTAGGTACACCTTGCTAGTGCCACCAAAATATCCCCCACACCATGACACCACCAGCCTGATCCATTGATACAAGGCAGGATGGATCCCCCACTCCATGACACCACCACCACCAGCCTGAACCATTGATACAAAGCAATATGGATCGGATCTGCGGATTGAACATAATGGATCGGTTTCTGATCCATTATGCTCCCCAATCCTCAGATCCCATACATCCTGTGGGGATCGTCGGCATGCAACCTATACGGGGTGACATCGGATCCGCTCCATGAAAAAGGAAAGTTGTAAGAAAGTCGACGATCCCCGCAGGATGGATCGGTCGGTGTCACCCGGTGCGGGCCTCACCCCCCGCACCTGCCTCAGGACGCCACTGCCTGTAGGTACAGTAAAATCTCCTAAATGTGCACCGTTTAGGAGATACTGACTTTCGTAGGAGCCGGTGACATCATTGCCACAAGCGCAGTGCACTCTCATTGGATGGCACCCTCCGAGTGTGCCGTCCATTCAGAGCACTGTGCTACAATTGTGACTCCCGGTCCGATGCAAGGAAGTGATGTCATCGCGGAAACTGCCAGAGTCTGCAAACCCAGAAATAGGACCGGGTGAAAATGGAAGCCTATCATTGCTGGAGGGATCCACTTCACAGGTAAGTGTGTAATAATGTGATAAATTGTGGTGCATAATAGTAAATAGTTTTTTTATTTTTATTTCAGGTACTTACATAGCTCCATCAATTTTAGCAGCACTTTACATATATACTGTATTTACATTGTACATTCACATCAGTCCCTAAACCTCAAGGAGCGTACAATCTAAGGTCCCTAAACCTCAAGGAGCATACAATCTAAGGTCCCTAAACCTCAAGGAGCGTACAATCTAAGGTCCCTAAACCTCAAGGGACGTACGTAGAAGGTCCCTAACCCTCAAGGGACGTACAATCTAAGGTCCCTAAACCTCAAGGAGCGTACAATCTAAGGTCCCTAAACTTCAAGAAGCGTACAATCTAAGGTCCCTAACCCTCAAGGGGCATGCAATCTAAGGTCCCTAACCCTCAAGGGACGTACAATCTAAGGTCCCTAACCTTCAAGGGACGTACAATCTAAGGTCCCTAACCTTCAAGGGACATACAATCTAAGGTCCCTAACCCTCAAGGGACGTACAATCTAAGGTCCCTAACCCTCAAGGGACGTACAATCTAAGGTCCCTAACCCTCAAGGGGCGTACAATCTAAGGTCCCTAACCCTCAAGGGGCGTACAATCTAAGGTCCCTAACCCTCAAGGGACGTACAATCTAAGGTCCCTAAACCTCAAGGAGCATACAATCTAAGGTCCCTAAACCTCAAGAAGCGTACAATCTAAGGTCCCTAAACCTCAAGGGGCATGCAATCTAAGGTCCCTAACCCTCAAGGGGCGTACAATCTAAGGTCCCTAACCCTCAAGGGGCGTACAATCTAAGGTCCCTAACCCTCAAGGGACGTACAATCTAAGGTCCCTAACCCTCAAGGGACGTACAATCTAAGGTCCCTAACCTTCAAGGGACGTACAATCTAAGGTCCCTAACCTTCAAGGGACATACAATCTAAGGTCCCTAACCCTCAAGGGACGTACAATCTAAGGTCCCTAACCCTCAAGGGACGTACAATCTAAGGTCCCTAACCCTCAAGGGGCGTACAATCTAAGGTCCCTAACCCTCAAGGGGCGTACAATCTAAGGTCCCTAACCCTCAAGGGACGTACAATCTAAGGTCCCTAAACCTCAAGGAGCATACAATCTAAGGTCCCTAAACCTCAAGAAGCGTACAATCTAAGGTCCCTAAACCTCAAGGGGCATGCAATCTAAGGTCCCTAACCCTCAAGGGGCGTACAATCTAAGGTCCCTAACCCTCAAGGGGCGTACAATCTAAGGTCCCTAACCCTCAAGGGACGTACAATCTAAGGTCCCTAACCCTCAAGGGGCGTACAATCTAAGATCCCTAACCCTCAAGGGACGTACAATCGAAGGTCCCTAACCCTCAAGGAGCGTACAATCTAAGGTCCCTAACTCACATTCATACCTACACATACTAGGGCCAATTTAGACAGGAGTCAATTAACCTCCCAGCATGTCTTTGGAGTGTGGGAGGAAACCCACACAGGCACAGAGAGAACATGCAAACTCCAGGAAGGTAGTGCCGTGGTTGGGATTCAAACCAGCGACCCTTGTGCTGCTGGGTGGAAATGCTAGCCTCCTAGCCACCATGCTGCCCTTAACCCCTTGGCGCCGGCGCCTCCCAGCCCTTTAAGGGTTTCAGAAGCCAGGAGGGGGGGTGGGGTTTAGAGTCATGTGACTGCCGTGACACGACGTCACCGTGGTCACATGATCGGGTAGGTCCCGATCGACAGAGGAGATCGGGACCTTTCTGTGAGTACCGGACATGTGTGCTGGGAGCGCTCTCAGTTCATATATCTTTTTTAATAGAACGCAAATGTGCGGCCGCTCGGCGTCTAGGCCCAGACATCGGGAGGCCGCACATTCGCGTTTGGCCGGCGCCAAGAGGTTAACCTGCAGGGAGACCTTTTTTTTTTTAAGAGAAAGTTAATACCTCTTTATAGTACAACATTCATACTACTCCTTTGAAACAAACCTGAGGGAAAGGAGTCCCCTAAACCTGCCTATAAAGTGGCTCATCTCTACCATACAAAATGCAATTCATTCACATTTTCCTTCAAGCTTCCTTTATTTTGGTAATAATGCAGTGCAGATCCCCCCCTCCCCAAAATATATATCAGACGCTTATCAAGGAGGAAGAAGGCCCGTATGTATTTAGGATGGGGGCCTGTATGTATTTAGGATGGGGGCCTGTATGTGAAAGTGAAACTGCAGAAGAAAAATCAGGTCCCCGCCCCTGTCAGACGGCAAGGCAGCGCTATTTAAAGCCCCGATTAGACAGAAAAACAAATCCTTTGGCAGGTAAAACAGCTTTCATATATGAATTCCATCTGTGTATCCATCTGTTTGCCTGGAGATCAGAACAAATTAGAAAGATGTCACAAGTCAGTCAAACGTTCACTTTGTTCCTCCTCCAACCTGGCAGTGATTTCCCACACCGACCACGCTCAGGTCCAGGATATATTGTATCTTCTTATATTATATCCTTTGTCTTGCTGGACCTGAGCGTGGTCGGTGTGGGAAATCACTGCCAGGTTGGAGGAGGAACAAAGTGAACGTTTGACTGACTTGTGACATCTTTCTAATTTGTTCTGAACTGTATTTCTTGTTATTGTCATCCCCGTCCTTTTATCGATAAGACCGTATGAGCCAGCGCTATTCCTGTGGATTTACCGTTGTTCACATTCTGTTCCCAGGCATGCCGATGGATCGGTCAAATTCTGGGATGCATCTGCAAGTAAG
This sequence comes from Staurois parvus, assembly GCF_062004578.1. Taxonomy (NCBI): domain Eukaryota; kingdom Metazoa; phylum Chordata; class Amphibia; order Anura; family Ranidae; genus Staurois; species Staurois parvus. The sequence goes on from NW_028320701.1 coordinate 57,926, forward strand.
TAACAATGTTTCTGTTTTCTCATGTAAAATATATACTGATATACATATATATTTGGACACAGGCACAGTTTTCATACTTTTGGCTCTGTATGCCACCAGAATAACTTGAAACAAAACAATCCAAATGAATTTGAAGTGCAGACGTTTAGCTTTAATTCAACATAAATATCAAGTACACATTTTAGGAAGTGCAACCATTTTCAAATGTAATTGGACAAATGAATATAATCATAAATAAAATTTTAATTTGTAATATTTTGTTGAGAATCCTTTACTGGCAATGGCTGCCTGAAGTCTTGGACCCATGGACATGACCAAAGACTGGGTTTCCTCCATTCTGATGCTTTGCCTGAAGTCGTGAACCCATGGACATGACCAAAGACTGGGTTTCCTCCTTTCTGATGCTTTGCCTGAAGTCTGGAACCCATGGACGTGACCAAAGACTGGGTTTCCTCCATTCTGATGCTTTGCCTGAAGTCGTGAACCCATGGACATGACCAAAGACTGGGTTTCCTCCTTTCTGATGCTTTGCCTGAAGTCGTGGACCCATGGACATGACCAAAGACTGGGTTTCCTCCTTTCTGATGCTTTGCCTGAAGTCTGGGACCCATGGACATGACCAAAGACTGGGTGTCCACCTTTCTGATGCTTTGCCTGAAGTCTTGGACCCATGGACATGACCAAAGACTGGGTTTCCTCTTTTCTGAAGCTTTGCCTGCAGTCTGGGACCCATGGACATTACCAAAGACTGGGTTTCCTCCTTTCTGATGCTTTGCCTGAAGTCTTGGACCCATGGACATGACCAAAGACTGGGTTTCCTCTTTTCTGAAGCTTTGCCTGAAGTCTGGGACCCATGGACATGACCAAAGACTGGGTTTCCTCCATTCTGATGCTTTGCCTGAAGTCGTGAACCCATGGATATGACCAAAGACTGGGTTTCCTCCTTTCTGATGCTTTGCCTGAAGTCGTGGACCCATGGACATGACCAAAGACTGGGTTTCCTCCTTTCTGATGCTTTGCCTGAAGTCGTGGACCCATGGACGTGACCAAAGACTGGGTTTCCTCCTTTATGATGCTTTGCCTGAAGTCTGGGACCCATGGACATTACCAAAGACTGGGTTTCTTCCTTTCTGATGCTTTGCCTGAAGTCGTGGACCCATGGACATGACCAAAGACTGGGTTTCCTCTTTTCTGATGCTTTGCCTGCAGTCGGGAACCCATGGACATGACCAACGACTGGGTTTCCTCCTTTCTGATGCTTTGCCTGCAGTCTGGAACCCATGGGCATGACCAAAGACTGGGTTTCCTCCTTTATGATGCTTTGCCTGAAGTCTGGAACCCATGGACACGACCATAGACTGGGTTTCCTCCTTTCTGATGCTTTGCCTGAAGTCTGGAACCCATGGACATTACCAAAGACTGGGTTTCCTCCTTTATGATGCTTTGCCTGAAGTCTGGAACCCATGGACATGACCAAAGACTGGGTTTCCTCCTTTCTGATGCTTTGCCAGGCTCTAACTGCAGCTGTCTTCAGGTGTTCTTTGTGGGTCTTTCTGCCTTTAGTTTTGCCTTCAGCAAGTGAAATGCATGCTCAATGGGGTTGAGATCAGGTGATTGACTCGGCCATTGCAGAATATTCCACTTCTTTTCCTTCAAAAGCTCCTGGGTTGCTTTTGCAGTGTGTTTTGGATCATTGTCCATCTGTACTATGAAGCGCCTTCTAATCAACTTTGCTGCATTTGGCTGAATCTGGACTGACAGTATATCTGTAAACATGGCAGAATTAATGCGGCTGCTTCTGTCTTCTGTCACATCTTCAATAAACACCAATGACCTAATGCCACTGGAAGCCATGCATGCCCATGCCATCACACTACCTCTACCATGCCATCACCCTGCCTCCGCCCATGCCATCACCCTGCCTCCACCATGTTTTACAGATGACGTTGTGTGCTTTGGATCATGATCTGTTCCAAGCCTTCTCTGCACATTATCCTTCCCGTCATTCTGGTACAGATTCATCTTAGTTTCATCCGTCCAAAGAATTCTTTTCCAGATCTGGTCCGGCTTGTTTAGATGTTTTTTGGCAAAGTCTAATCTGGCTTTTCTATTCTGCAGGTTTATGAATGATTTGCACCATGTGAACCCTCCGTATTTGCACCTTGTGGTGAACCCTCTGTATTTGCTCTCGTGAAGTCTTCTCTTGATTGTAGATCAACTAGTTGTGATGATCTGTACAGTTTTTTTCAGGGGCGGACTGACCATTTGGAAACTCGGGCACTGCCTGAGGGCCTGGGGTCAGTAGGGGGCCCCATGAGATGCCTCTGGTACCTTTTTCATAGGCTTTTTTGAGTTTGGGCAAGGACACAGGGGCCCCATGATCCCCTATTGCCCGGGGGCCCCATGAGTTGTCTGTCCACCGCTGGTTTTATTAACATGTCAAAGTTACAAAACTGTGTTCAGGCATTAGGATTTGTTTTATCCATGTCTTGAAGAGGATATATTTTCGAAACTTGAATGATGCTATACCCTATACCATGAATATACTAAAAATAAATGTAGAGAAACCAGATCTCGAGTCACTGGGGTCTTGGAAATTTTATAGAAAGGCAACTCTTATCTTCATATTGATTCATGGTTCCAAAGTATTAATAACTACCGCAGTAGGGAACAGACACAAAAAGATACACTCAGCATCTTTCCAAATCACTGTTCTGTTTATTCGGCGCATTTAAAGTGGTTCTGAAGACTGAATGTTTTTTTATCTTAAAGCGGATCTTCACTCTGGAAATGGATACTCACCTGTCCTGGGTTCAAAACCGTCTTCGCCCGGGTTCTTCACTAGCCTTCAGGTTTCCAGCCTTGGCATCCTAACTGTGGGTATCCGGCTATGCTACATTCAACTTCATAGCCGGCTGCCCGCTGCGCATGCTCGAGCCGCACTGCACTTTGTGAATGGTCCCACAGTCTTCTGGGACCTGTGACGTGATGGGAGGGAGAGGGGAACTAGGCGATCCAAATGGAAGTGGGAGCAGTTACCTGTCTAGATGCCTCAAACATGGTAGTAGAGGGGGAAGAGGACTTCCCTTTTTTGGATGAAGCTCCGCTTTAATGCATTCTGTGCATTAGGGTAAAAAACCTTCTGCATGAAGCTCCCCCCCCAGTCCCCCCATAATACTTACCTGAGCCCGATCTCGATCCAGCGTTGTGCACAAGAGCAGAGACTCTCTCCCTCCTCATTGGCTCAAAGACAGCAGTGGGAGCCATTGGCTTCCACGGCTCTCAAACACAGCCAGTGAAGAGGGGGTGGGGCAATGCAGCACTCTGTGGAGCAAGCCTGCATGAGTGCTCCCTTAGCAAGTGGCTTGCTACGGGGGCACTCGGATGGGGGGAGGAACTTGGAGCGCTGGTGGGGGACTCCAGAAGAGGAGGATCAGGACTGCTTTGTACAACACCATTGCACATAACAGGTAAGTATATCATGTCCGTTATTTTTTAAAAATAAAAATTGGTTTGTTACGTTGAAGTTTTTCTATAATGGTGCTTACATAGGTATCCCATTAATATAACAATTGAAGGCAGTACAAAGGTGGACTCGTTTCTTCTCAGACTCTTAGGAATGTGAGGACGTGGCAGAAGAGTAAGTATGATGCCAAGGACATTGGCTGCAGTGGGCAACGCATACAAAATGAAGTACATGTACAGTGCCTTGAAAAAGTCTTCACACCCCTTGAAATGTTCCACATATTGTCATGTTACAACCAAAAACCTAAATGTAATTTATTGGGATTTTATGTGATAGACCAACACAAAGTGGTACATAATTGTTGAGTAGAAGGAAAATAAATGGTTTAAAATTTTTTTACAAATAAATATGTGAAAAGTGTGGCGGCATTTGTATACAGCTCCTTTTACTCTGATACCCCTAACTAAAATATAGCGGAACCAATTGCCTTCAGAAGTGACCTAATTAGTAAATAGAGTCCACCTGTGTGTCATGTGATCTCAGTATAAATCCAGCTGTTCTGTGGACCCTCAGAGGTTTGTTAGAGAACATTAGTGAACAAACAGCATCATGAAGGCCAAGGAACACACCAGACAGGTCAGGGATAAAGTTGTGGAGAAGTTTAAAGCAGGGTCAGGTTATAAAAAAATCTCCCAAGCTTTGACCATCTCACAGAGCACTGTGTTCAATTCATCATCCGAAAATGGAAAGAGTACGGCACAACTGCCAACCTACCAAGACATGGCCATCCACCTAAACTGACCGGCCGGGCAAGGAGAGCATTCATCAGAGAAGCAGCCAAGAGGCCCATGGGAACTCTGGAGGAGCTGCAGAGATCACAGCTCAGGGGGGAGAATCTGTCCTCAGGACAACTATTAGTCCTGCACTCCACAAATCTGACCTTTATGGAGGAGTGACAAGAAGAAAGCCATTGTTGGAGGAAAGCCATAAGAAGTCCCGTTTGCAGTTTGTGAGAAGCCATGTGGGAGACACAGCAAACATGTGGAAGAAGGGGCTCTGGTCAGAGGAGACCAAAATGCAACCAAAACGCTATATGTGGGGGAAAACTAACATTGCCCATCACCCTGAACACACCATCCCCACCGTGAAACATGGTGGTGGCAGCATCATGTTTGGGGGATGATTTTCTTAAACAGGGACAGGGAAGCTGGTCAGAGTTGATAGGAAGATGGATGGAGCCAAATACAGGGCAATCTTAGAAGAAAACCTGTTAGAGTCGGCAAAAGACCTGAGACCATGGTGGAGGTTCCCCTTCCAGCAGGACAACGACCCGAAACATCCAGCCAGAGCGACAATGGAATGGTTTAGATCAAAGCATCTTCATTTGTTAGAATGGCCCAGTCACAGTCCAGACCCAAATCTAATGGAGAATCTGTGGCCAGACCTGAAAATTGCTGTTACCAGACGCTCTCCATCCAATCTGACACGCTTGAGCAATTCTGCAAAGAAGAACGGGCAGAAATGTCCCTCTCTAGATGTGCAAAGAGACATCCCCAAAGACTTGCAGCTGGAATTGCAGCCAAAGGAGGTCCTACAAAGTATTGACTCTGGGGGGCCGAGTACAAATGCCACCACACTTTTCACAGATTTATTGGTCACAAATGTTGGAAACCATTTCTCATTTTCCTTCCACTTCACAATTATGGGCCACTTTGTGTCGGTCCGTCACATCCAATCCCAATAAATACATTGACAGTTTTGGTTGTAACATGACAACATGAGGAATATGAATACTTTTTCAAGGCGCTGTATATACAGAATTTACATTTTCTTTCACGCTGAGTATCAGGATCATCGCTAACAAAATGAACGCTGCAAACTTGGACTTCACTAATACTATCACTACCAATATATTAATAGAAACATGGTGAATTTACATATATCCATTTATTCTGTCAAGAATCATTAAGACCAATTAAAATTTACATTTTAGTTGGTTTTAATTACTCTTGATTTCTGTCTCTTTCTAATTGGCAGTGATGTTCTTTAGACATTTGAACCGTTGCCGTCACATATGGAGGTTTTTTCTGCGTGTCTCTTTCCTGCCTAATGATGTGACTGTGGCTCTTCTGCACTGCTGTCTCTGTTAGGAATCACCATACACTTCATAATTAGGGTGACATTACTGGCATAGCCGTCCTCATACACAACAGCACCCATCTCTGCAGTGGTACGGCGAAGATGTAATTCCTTTAGACGTATCATATCTCTTGCTAGTTATCCAATAACATCTGGCCCAGAGAAGAATGGTGGAATGCAGCGGAATGGATCTGAGCGAGCAGCAGTTATTCCCTCGGTTAGGTTACAACATGTCCTGGAGATGTTGACTCACTTCGTTGGTCAATTGAAGCGCAGCTGCATGCAGCGGCATAAAATCACTTCCACGCGATGAGCCCGCCGCCGATCCGCAGCGCCAGAAATAGCCCAGCCAGAGGTGACAGAGCTTGCCTTCCTGTCCGGCTTGTACCCTTCACCCCGAGCTTTCCGTATGCATCGCTTACTTCATTGTCCGAGGGAATCCAATCTCCGCGCTTCGCTGAATCTTTTATTTCCTAGTCAGAGAAGGAAATTGATCAACTAAGATAACAAGTTTAAGGTGGTGCAGAGGCGGGCTGGCAACTCATGGGGCCCTCCGGGCAATAGGGGTTCATGGGGCCCCTGTGTACTCGCCAGTGGCGTCCCTAGGGTTGGTGTCACCCGGTTCGGTAACACTTAGTGACACCCCCTCCGAAGATCCTCGCAGGATGGATCAGATCTGCGGATTGAGCATAATGGATCGGAGTCCGATCCATTATCCTCCCCAATCCGCAGATCCGATCCATCCTGCAGGGGATCGTCGGCTTGCAACCTATACGGGGTTAACTGATCTCTCCACGAGCTCCACCAAAAGGTAAGTTTTAAAGCAAGCCCCCCTCTCTCTTCCCTCTCTCCGACCCCTCTCTCTCTCTTCCCTCTCTCCACCTCCTCTCTCTCTCTCTGCCCCCCCCTCTCTCTGCCCTCTTTCTCCTCTCTCACCCCTCTCTCTCTCTCTTTCCTCTCTCCACCTCCTCTCTCTCTGCCCCCCCCTCTCTCTCTCTGCCCTCTTTCTCCTCTCCCCCCCTCTCTCTCTGCCCTCTTCCCCCTCCCTCTCTTTCTTCCCTCCTTCTCTCTCTTCCTTCTCTCCACCCCCTCTCTCCCCCCTCTCTCTTTCTTCCCTCTTTCTCCCCCCCTCTATCTCTTCCCTCAATCCCCCTTCTCTCTCTGCCCTCTTCCCCCCCCCACCCACCCCTCTCTCTTTCTTCCCTCTTTCTCCCCCCCTCTCTCTCTCTTCCCGCTCCCTCTCTCCCCCTTTCTCCCCCTCCCCCTCTCCCCCCTTTCTTCTCCCTCTCTCTTTCTTCCCTCTTCCCCCCCCCCTCTCTCTCTCTCTGCCCTCTCCCCCCCCTCTCTCTTTCTTCCCTCTTTCTCCCCCCCTCTCTCTTCCTGCTCTCTCTCTCCCCCTTTCTCCCCCTCCCTCTCTCCCCCCTTTCTCCCCCTTCTCTCTCCCCCCTTTCTCCCCCCCTCTCTCTCTCCCCCCTACCTACTACATGAAGCTGCAGTGCTGTCACCAGGGTCGGGGGATTACACACTGACCTGCTGCATACTCTGCCCGTCCCTCCAGCTCTCCGACTTCAGCACGCGTAGCAGGGATGTGGACCCGCCCCTCTGCTGAAACTCCGAGGAGGAGAGGTGTCCGAAGTGCCTGCCTCACTGTCTGTCCCCTCAATGCTTGCTTATTTAAGGGACAGACTGAGCCTCTCATGGGGCCTTGTAGTGACCCCGGGCCCTTGGGAAGTACCCGAATAGTCAATCCGCCCCTGGTGGAGCGGGTCCGGTATCACCCAGTGTAAAAGGTGTCACCCGGTACGGCGCGCACCCCCGGACCTGCCTAGGGATGCCCCTGCTCCTCGCCCACACTCAAACCACACCCAAAAAAGCCTATGAAAGGTACCAGGGGCATCTCATGGGGTCCCCTACTGACCCCGGGTCCTCGGGCAGTGCCCCTGAATGCACTGTCTCATGGGTGCTGCTGTGTAATGTTCTGTGTATACCCAAGGACAGGAATTCTATGTATATCATACAGCAGGGGTCAGCAACCTTTACCAAAGTCAGGGCCATTTTTACTAGCATTGTCCGAGAGAATCCAATCTCCGCGCTTCGCTGGATCTTTTATTTCCTAGTCTTGCCGCAATCAGAGAAGGAAATTGATAAACTAAGATAACAAGTTTAAGGTGGTGCAGAGGCGGACTGGCAATTCATGGGGCCCCCAGGCAATAGGGGTTCATGGAGCCCCTGTGTCCTCGCCAGTGGCGTGAACAATAGAGTATCTGTCACACACACTCACCAGCCACTTTATGAGGCCCACCTTGCTAGTACCGGGTTGGCCCCCTTTTTCCTTTAGAACTGCCTTCATTCTTCATGGCACAGATTCAACAAGGTGGTGGAAACATCGCCGTGAGTTCCTGTTGCCTTTCTATCATCTCCAACCAGTCCAACCATTCTCCTCTGACCTCAACAAGGCATTTTCTTCCACACAACTGCCACTCATTGGATACTAATGGCAAATTAAACTCATTAATTACTATATTATCTGATTCACAAACATGTTTATTGTTAGATCTCAGGCCAGCCCCAGTTCCTGCATTTTCACCCCTCAGATCACCCCAATTCCTGCACCTTCACCCCTCAGATCACCCCAATTCCTGCACCTTCCCCCCTCAGATCACCCCAATTCCTGCACCTTCACTCCTCAGATCATCCCAATGCCTGCACCTTCACATCTCAGGTCACCCCAATTTCTGCATTTTCACATCTCAGGTCACCCTAACTCCTGCACCTTCATCTCTCAGATCAGCCCAATTCCTGTCACATCTCACATAAGCCGTTGCTTTCCTTCGAATGACTTCATGAATATTTGGTTGTAGTCGCACTGTTTCTGAGAACTGCTGTACATCTGTGTTGCATGGAGTCACCCAACTTCTGGCCCCTGTGATCAGGTATTCCAGCCCAGGATGATTGGACCACATTCCACAGTTCTTCTCTATTTCTTGGTTTTGCCTCAGAAATGGCATTTTTGATGTCACCCCACAAGTTTTCTATTGGATGAAGATCCGGGGATTGGGCTGGCCACTCCATAACGTCCATCTTGTTGGTCTGGAACCAAGATGTTGCACTTTTACTGGTGTGTTTGGGGTCGTTGTCTTGTTGGAACACCCATTTCAAGGGCATTTCCTCTTCAGCATAAGGCAGCATGACCTCTTCAAGTATTCTGATGGATTCAGACTGATTCATGATCCCTGGTATGCGATAAATAGGCCCAACACCGTAGTATGAGGAACATCCCCATATCATGATGCTTGCACCACCATGCTTCACGGTCTTCACAGTGTACTGTGGCTTGAATTCAGTGTTTGGGGGTCGTCTGACAAACTGTCTCCGCCCACTAGACCCAAAAAGAACAATCTTACTTCCATTAGTCCACAAAATGTTGCCCCATTTCTCTCTAGGCCGGTCAATGTGCTCTTTGGCAGATTGTAACCTCTTCAGCACACGTCTTTTTTCCAACAGTGGGACTTTGCGGGGACTTCTTGCAGATAGCTTGGCTTCACATCGGCATCTTCTAATTGTAACAGTCCTCACAGGGAACGTCACACCTTCTTTCATCTTCCTGGAGCTGATTGTTGGCTGAGTCCGCCCCATTTTGGCTATTCTTCTATCCATTCCAATGGTAGTTTTTCGCTTTCTTCCACGTCTTTCAGGTTTTGGTTGCCATTTTAAAGCATTTGCCATCATTTTAGCTGAGCAGCCGATCATTTTCTGCACTTCTTTATATGTTTTCCCCTCTCCAATCAACTTTTTAATCAAGGTACGCTGTTCTTCTGAACAATGTCTGGAACGACCCATTTTCCTCAGAATTTCAGAGAGAAATGCACTGTAACCAGCATGTCCAACATTTGCTGCCTTCCTTCCTTAAATAAGGGCAATAATTGCCACCTGTTTATCAAAGAATGAATGACGTCACTAATAGAACTCCACACGGCTATTATTGTGAACACGCCCCTTTCAATGAGTGATTCAATGACACAGAATCAGCAGCATGCATGTCATGACTGTCGGGTCTGTTGGATTTCTATGACTCTACTACACCTGCTAGGAAATTATTTGCCATGTAGAAATATCATTTCTACCAAAAACAGCGATTGATCCGGTTAGTGATGTCTGACGGCTATTATTTTGAACACAACTGTATATATATATATATATATATATATAAATATATATATATATATTAATATAGAAATGTTGGGGATATCTCATTCTTCATGGTGGTAATGTTGCAATAAAGCCCTGAAAAACGATTCACTCAGCCAGGTGTAAAAACATTGAAATTACAACTTTTTGGGTGGCACTTTATTAATATTTCATCGTGCTATAAATGATCTCGTAATTATACCGTTGCCGCCAGGGATCCCGGTGTAAGTGATGCCGCTCTGACTTTCCATATGCTGTTGCCTTGCAGTCAACTTACAGATGCTGTACAAGCTGAAGACCTCCAAGGTGTTCGAGAAGCAGAAGGCGGGAGATGGGAAGCAGACAGCAGAGATAGTAGAAGACGATCCTTTCGCCATCCAGATGATGTCATGGTGCCCAGAGAGCAGGATCTTCTGCGTAGCTGGAGTGTCGGCCTATGTCATCCTCTACAGGTTCAGCAAGCATGAGGTGGTGACGGAAATTGTGGTAAGTGCTAAGAGGTTTGTTCCATTTTATTCTGAGTAAAAATAAAAGGGTGCTCTGTACTTACGGAACCAGCGGGCCCAAAGTACACTTGTCGTAGTTAAATTAAAATTCAGCTGGTTACATGTAAAAAAAAACACAATTTAACCCAATTATGTTAAAGCAGAAAAAAAAGCAGTCTTTGATAAAATACTAATTTTCAGTCTGGAGCTGTGCCCTGCAGTAACTCCTTTCCACCAATAGATGTCGCAAGTGTTCCTAGTTGAATGACAGCCAAAATGCTTCATCCCACTTCCTGTGAGCCTAGGCTGTCATGGACTCACCACTTAGCCTCGGTTCAATTGTGCCAAGTTTTGCGTGGGCACGAGAGCCCATTCATTTGACACGGGGAAGTCCCTGCACTTCTTCCGAAAACACAGCCGAGGTTCCCAGTACGGTTGCATTTTCCAGTGCGGGCGGCATGCCATTAGCACTAATGGCACCCGCCCGCGGGTGGTGTGGCTGCACGGATTTTCGTGCGGTTCCGCAGCGGCACCACCTGCACAGATGTGAACCTAGCCTTAGTGTAGAGTCATTGTGCAGCCTGGACTGCACGTAAAGTGGTTCTAGAGGGTAAAAAATATTCTGGGTTCAGCTCCCCCCACCTGAACCCCAATTCAATCCAGCAATGTGCATGAGAGCAGCAGCTCTCCAGGGTCTCTTTCTCCTTATTGGTTCCTGCTGCTGTCAATCACAGCCAGTGAGCCAATGAAGAGAGAGCTGGGGCAGGGCTCTTTGAATGGACACACAGAGCACGACTCGGGAGCGAACCTGCTCGAGTGCCCCCATAGCAAAAGGCTGGCTATTGGGGGGTGTTCTGTCACGCCAGTCTAAGCATTGATAGTCTGATCTCTGTAGCTTACAGTTGTGGTGAGATAGCGATAACTCCAATCTTAGTTGAATAACACAGGCAGTGACTCGATCAGATGACACCTTGTAGATCTTGTGAAGTTTATTCCATAAACTGAGAGAATCTTACAACAATGAACATCGGATTGGTCAAAAGATCATAATGTGATCTGCTTCATGAACTGAGGCTAGAAGCTGCAATGCATTTCTGGGAAATGAATAAAAGGGTGGAGCTATCTATACAGCATGAACTAAACCAAAGGAAAGGGAGGAGCAGAGACAACATACAAAGAATACTTAAAGGTATATGACAGTCATGTGAAACATGACAAGGGGGCACTCGGCAGGGGGGCGGAGCCAGGAACACAAGTGGGGGACCCAAAAAGAAGAGGATCAGGGCTGCTCTGTGCAAAATCATTGCACAGAGCAGGTCAGTATAACACGTTTGTTTGTTTTTTTTGTTGTATTTCTTTCCTTTAGAATCACTTTAAAACTGATCTCCAGCTTTTAGTGAAGTTTTAATATTTCATGTGGACCAAGCTGGTCCAAACAAACTATCCCGGGCTTCTCTCTTCTCACTAGCTGAGACACAGCAGCGGGAACCATTGGCTCTGACTGCTATCAATCACAGCCAGTAAGCCAATGAGGAGAAAGCAGGGGGCGGGGCCAAGCTGTGGCTCTGTGTTAGTCTGGCTGAAAAAAGACAAAAGTCCATCCAGTTCAACCACAAATAAAAAGTTATAATCCTACACCCACAGTTGATCCAGAGGAAGGCAAAATAACCCAGCAAAGCACGATCCAATTTACTCCTGCAGGGAAAAATATTCCTCCCCGATCCCCCGAGAGGCAATCGGATATTCCCTGGATCAACTTTCCCTATAAATGTTATATCCAGTTATATTCTGTGTATCCAAGAAAGAATCCAGGACTTTCCTACAGCAATCCACTGAGCTGGTCACAACCAACTCTGAGCGAGTCTATTCCACATTCTCACAGCTCTCACTGTGGGGACCCGAGTAGAAGATCGGGGCTGCTCTGTGCAACACCATTACACAGAGCAGGTAAGTATAACATGGTTGTGTTTTTTTTTTTTTTTGTTTTTTTTTAATGAACCTTTACAATTACTTGAATTTTATGAATGTTTTTTTTCCTTTTATAGTTACATTGGTCCAGCTTGAATCAATGTAAGTAAGCATATCTCATACCCAGGGGCGGACTGACAACTCATGGGGCCCCCGGGCAATAGGGGATCATGGGGCCCCTGTGTCCATGCCCACACTCAAAGCACACCCAAAAAAATGCCCACACTTAAAGCACACCCAAAAAAGCCTATAAAAGGTACAAGGGGCATTTCATGGGGCCCCCTACTGACCCTGGGCCCTCGGGCAGTGCCCGAGTGCTCGAATGGTCAGTCCGCCCCTGCTCATACCTAATCAATCCCTGTGGAAGCTGGAAACCACTGTAGTAGTTCCCACTACTACAGTGATAGCATGTCTCCTCCGGATCCTCTGCCCAGTGGCTGCCCTTCTACATAGTAACCATGGGGGTGCTTTTTTGGCACTGCCCCCATTCAGAGGACGCCTTGTCTTTGTTTTTTTTTTCAGAGAATACGAAGCGTTCTCCAATTGGTCGTCCAATCAGAGAACCTAAATTTCAGCCTTAAATATTTCCTGTTTATTAAATAAAATACGAGGTGTGACAATTTATTTTCTGGAATAGAAGTTTGCTTACCTATACACTAGCGGCTGGTTTAACAAGGTAGTCCCCTTGTGGAGCGACGCACTTTTCTACACTGCCAGAAACATTCTTGGAATTCATTTTCCAGTATCTTTGTCGCAGTGCACTGGATGTCACCAAAACTATGTCCTCGTAATCTTTTTTATTTTGGAAACAGTCAAAAGTCACAGAGTGCTAAGTCAGGGCAGTTGGTCAAGAATGGATTTCTGGGCCAGGAACTAGAATACTAAACGCATCGTGTGCAGGAGCATTGTCGCGGTGGCAAATCCACTTGTCAGGCCACAGTTCCGGTCTTTTCCTCCGAACCGATTCCCATAACCTTTTCATTTTCTTTATAACCTTTGTGTTTTTTTGGCTGCCCACTTATTGTGCCACTAAGCAACTTATCCACTCCCTTGTTATATCTCGCCTTGACTCGCCTTGACTATTGTAACTCCCTCCTCATTGGCCAACCTCATCGCAGGCTATCCCCTCTTCAGTCTATCATGAATGCTGCTGCCAGAATCATCCACCTTACTAACCGTTCTGTATCTGCCACCCCTCTCTGCCAATCCCTCAACTGGCCTCCAATCAGCATCCTCCATCGCTCTCTGCCAATCCCTCCACTGGCCTCCACTCAGTGTCCTCCATTCCTCTCTGCCAATCCCTCCACTGGCCTCCACTCAGTGTCCTCCACCCCTCTCTGCCAATCCCTCCACTGGCTTCCCATTGCCCAACGGATAAAATTCAAAAATATATAGAGAGGTGAGCACTAGATAAAAGCTGCTGTACACCGAAACATACCAATAAACCTCCAACAACTGATATAACACAAAAGGTGCAGCGCTTAAACTCAAATAATGTCAAAATATATACTGGAAGATAAATATGAACATAGAGCTATTGAGTACATGATATCAGATAAATAAATAACAGTAATAAATAGGCATAAATGGGTGACTGGTAAGTGCCAGAAAAAAAGTGCCAAAGTCTATATAATGAATAGTGATCCTTCGTGTGTCTTCTGGTGATCAAATATTCGAATTATACACTCACCAGATACATAATTCCAATATGCATTTAGAAGACTAATCACATCTCAAGGTCTCAAATGGAATCCTCTTAAAGTTTTGTCTAGCATCTCTGGGCTTCCCTCTGGGCACCTCTGTCCATCTGGAGTTCCCTTTGGATCATCCGATAAAGCACCTCTCAGCTACCTTCCCTGGTGGCTCTGTGGGTGGTGGACTAGTCTGAGCTCTCTCTCCCAGGCAATCCACACTTCTCTCTTTTTCACAAGTCTCTCTCTGATGACCTCATCCCACCAGGGAAGGTAGCTGAGAGGTGCTTTATCGGATGATCCAAAGGGAACCCCAGATGGACAGAGGTGCCCAGAGGGAAGCCCAGAGATGCTAGACAAAACTTTAAGAGGATTCCATTTGAGACCTTGAGATGTGATTAGTCTTCTAAATGCATATTGGAATTATGTATCTGGTGAGTGTATAATTCGAATATTTGATCACCAGAAGACACACGAAGGATCACTATTCATTATATAGGCTTTGGCACTTTTTTTCTGGCACTTACCAGTCACCTATTTATGCCGATTTATTACTGTTATTTATTTATCGGATAAAATTCAAAACACTAATAATAACGTATAAAACCATTTATAACTCTGCTCCAAATTACGTCACCGATCTTGTCTCTAAATATCACCCAAACCGTCCACTCCGCTCCTCGCAAGACCTCCTACTCTTTAGCTCCCTTGTCTCCTCCTCCCATGCTCGTCTCCAGGACCTCTGCAGAGCTTCCCCCATCCTCTGGAACTCTCTACCCCAATTTATCAGACTATCGTCTACTCTGCTCGCTTTTAGGCGATCTCTGAAAATCGATCTCTTCAGGGAAGTCTATCCTGGCCTCAGCTAATAATGGAATCTTCTATTCCTCCTACCAGTCCATCCCCCATGAATGTGAGTTAGGGACCTTAGATTGTACACCCCTTGAGGGTTAGGGACTGATGTGAATGTACAATATATATGTAAAGCGCTGCGTACATTGACTGCGCTATATAAGTACCTGAAATAAATAAATATCCTATCCTGTCCTCAGCTAATAATGGAATCTTCTACTCCTCCTACCAGTCCATCCCCCACAGTTATTACCTTTTGTACCACGAGCCCCTCCCTCCTAGATTGTAAGCTCCCAGGATCAGGGCCTTCCTATCCCTCTTGTATTGATCTGTATTGTTGCTGTATTATCTCCCGTTATATTGTAAAGTGCTGAGCAAACTGTTGGCGCCATAAATCCTGTATAATAATAATATATAAATCCTGTATAATAATAATAATAATCGTGGGCATCTTCCCGCCCCTCTTTTAAACCACCTATGCCATTCAGAAACACTTGATTTCTTCATGGAATGTTCACCATGAGTCTGTTGTAACAGAACTAAAGTTTCACTCGCATTTTGTCAATTTTCACATAAAATTTGATGTTCCAGATTCCTGTCATTCGTTTCCCACCAACAGCGCAACACATACACGTGTTTCTCCTACTACTCCGTAAAGACTGAATCCACTGGTCTGGAACCCGGGAGAGTTCAAGTTAGAACATGTCAGAACACGCCGGAGTGCGAATGGCTGTGGGACTCCCCACCATGGTGCTAAGCTGTGGGCATTCTGGGAATTAAATTATCACCCCTCCTACTTGTTATTTGTTCTCTATCTCAAACACGGCTTATTTTCTGCTCTGTTCTAAGAATACAAGAAATGAGATGAACGCTGTGTTTGGGTATCTTATGAATCCTTCATGCTATGAAAGTTTCTTTAACCACTTGCCGCCCTGCCACTGCATATATACGTGTGCAGGGCGGCACTGGGGCGCAAAAGCACGTTTTAAAACAAGCTTCGCGCTTCCGACGTTTTCGCGGGCAGGGGGCGTGCGCGCGCTCTCGCTCCTGCCGACCCGCGGGTGACACCATTTGATCCCGAAGGGATCAATCATTCGATTTCAGCCAGTGATTTCTGGCTGAAATCAGATGATCGGTCCCTGTCCTATCCTGTCCTGTGTTGACAGTTACACAGGACAGGATATGATGTCATTCTTCTCTGCCTGGACACATTCCGTTCCAGACAGAGAAGAAGACATACAAATTGTGAGTAAAACAGCACATACCCACAGTTAGAACACTCTAGGACACATTTAACCCCCTGATCGTCCCCCCCCCCAGTTGACCCCTTCACTGCCCTGTCATTAGTCTCACTGATCAGTGAATCGATTTTTACTGATCACTGTATCAGTGTCGCTGGCGACTTCCGATAGTGTTAGCGCCCCTCCCAGATAGCGCCAAATTGCCCACTAATACACCAGTAATCCCATTTAACCCCCTGATCGCCCCCCCCTGAGTTAACCCTTTCACTGCCCTGTCACCAGTGTCATTGATCAGTGAACAGATTTTTACTGATCACTGTATCCGTGTCGCTGGCGACTTCCGATAGTGTTAGCGCCCCTCCCAGATAGCGCCAGATTGCCCGCTAATACACCAGTAATCCCGTCTAACCCCTTGATCACCCCCCCCCCCCCCCCCCGAGTTAACCCCTTCACTGCCCTGTTACCAGTGTCACTGATCAGTGAACAGATTTTTACTGATCACTGTATCAGTGTCGCTGGCGACTTCCAATATTGTTATCACCCCTCACAGATAGCGCCAGTTTGCCCGCCAGTACACCAGTAATCCCATTTAACCCCTTGATCGCCCCCCTTCTCCCCCAGTTAACCCCTTCACTGCCCTGTCACCAGTGTCATTGATTACAGTGAACAGATTTTTACTGATCACTGTATTAGTGTCACTGGTGACTTCCGATAGTGTTAGCGCCCCTCCTAGATAGCGCCAGTTTGCCCACTAATGCACGGGATTTTTTTTTACCAAAAACATGGAGCAGAATACATTTTGGCTTAAATTTATGACTAACTTTGAGTTTACGATATATTTTTTATAGCTGAAAGTAGAAAATATTGTTTTTTTTCAAACTTTTCGTGTTTTTTTTGTTTATAACGCAAAAAATAAAAAGCGCACAGGTGATCAAATACCACCAAAAGAAAGCTCTATTTGTGTGAAAAAAAGGATGTAAATTTCGTTTGGGTGTAGCATTGCATGACCGCGCAATTATCACTTGAATTAGTGCAGCGCCAAACAGCAAAAAAAGGCGTGGTCATTAAGGGGGGTAAATCCTCAGGAGGGCAAGTGGTTAAAGCTAAACTCCAGACAGATATAAAAGTCACAAATGAATTCAGCTTTATGTTCATTAACCTCCCTGGCGGTCTGATTATGTCAGTATTTCTGTGCTCAAAGCGGTACATTTTTTTTGCTTGGAAATATGTTGTTTTTTTATTGTAGGCCTGTAATTCTTAAGAATAATGCCAGCCATAGACGGGTCGAAAATCAGCCGGTTTTCACACCGTTAGTGGGTTAATTGGTCGGCCGTTTTTCGGGATTTTGGCACATTTTTTTTATCGGTCTAGTTGGAAAATTTGCGGCTGATTTGGACGATCGGGCGATTTTCCCGGCAATGATGGGCAAATCGGCCGATCATTTTACCGATAAAAAATCTGCGCATGAGCCGTGACCTGCAAGAAGAAGAAAAAGAAGAAGAGGAAGAAAAAGGAGAAGAAAAAGAAGAAGAAAAGGAAGAAAAATGAGAAAAAGAAGAAGAAAACGAATAAGAAAAAAAAGAAGAATTCCAGTCCGCTATTATATTTTATATGAAAGTCTTGCGATTGCAACAATGTATCTATTTGTATCCGAATAAAACCATCTGTATCCAAAATGGATACAAATGGATACATTGTTGCAATCGCAAGACTTTTTCATTTAAAATATAATAGCGGAGCTCTCTGCAGGGACAGAAGTAATTATGGGGTTAAATACCGGCTGTAGACGGGACGAAAATCGGCCGATTTTTTTACTGTTGGTGGTAACATCGGCCGATCGACCGATTTGTCGTTTTTTTTATAAAAAACCGGACGGTTTTTGACCCGTCTATGGCCTGCATTACTCCCTGAAATCTGTCTGAACAAGAGTCTAGTAAACATCCCGGGGAGGATAAAACTTGAACCACAAAATCATAAATTATAATTTAATAAATAATCATAAAAAATAATATAATAATAAATGTAATTCAATAATATAATCAAACCAAAAACACTGAAATGTGAAATAGAGCGCCAAGTTGGCACATCGCTGAGCTCAGTCGCAGAATCGTTTTCAGTGTCTGATGAGGAATTTCCCCCACCAATCATTATCACTCAATTCTGCAAGTGGTTCTGATTTACTATCGCTGTTCTCTAGCCGGTCTAAAACTGCGTCTGACCTAAAGGGACGCTTTTTGGACGCCATGGACGTTTCTCAGTTTCCAGGCAGAAAGAACTGTAAAAATGCAGGCAGGGCGCCGGACAAAGCACTCGGGACACAATGTATGTGAAATGGGTTGACACAGTAATGGAATACTATCAGATTTTAGTGTATTTAGTGAATGTAACAATTTTACATTTTTGAATTTCCCGCCGGTTCCGTCCCCCGTACGTCCCGATGCTCGCAGGGAACGGAACCCAGAAGATGGATGCCGGCATCGGCCGGAGGAGATGGCCGGGGGGACATTGCGGGAGCGAAGGACAAGGTAAGTGCTGGAGGGATCCCAGAGCAACGCTGCAGTGTATTCTTGAGTGTAGCTCGGGGTGGTTACCGCTTTTGGTACTGAAACTTTACCCCGAGCTACACTCGGGAATACCGCCAGGGGGGTTAATACATCATTTAACATATTCTTTAAACACCAGCGGTGTATGTGAATCTGACTCTTGCAGTTACTGCGCAGCGGAGCTGAAGCAGGGAACGCAGAAGAAGCACCAGGAGTCAATCACTTGTGCTGTATTACTCATGCGCTAACAAGGAGCATGCTGAAAGAGAAAGCAGATTGGCAGAGAGATTTATTTATTTATTTCAGGTACTTGTATAGCGCCGTTTATGCCGCGCTTTACATATATATTGTACATTCACATCAGTCCCCACCCCCGAGGAGCGTACAATCTAAGGTCCCTAACTCACATTCATACATACACATACTAGGGCCAATTTAGACAGGAGCCAATTCACCTACCAGCATGTCTTTGGAGTGTGGGAGGAAACCAGAGTACCCGGAGGAAACCCACACAGGCACAGGGAGAACATGCAAACTCCAGGCAGGCGGTGCCGTGGTTGGGATTTGAACCAACGACCCCAGGCGGAAGTGCTAACCATTTAGCTGCTGTGCTTCCATAGATGAGCTCAGTAGTCTGCTGCTGATGTCACAGGCTGGGGGAGGGACCTAACCTGTAAGTGGGCTTTCACTGCAGCAGAGAACAATTGGCCAGACGGGGCTCTGCTGTGTGGCAGGGTTGTATAAATCTCAGGACTGGCTAAAAATCCTATGGCAGGAAAGTAACTGTCTTTTATGTATTTTATCCGGATATTTAACTGTTTGGCAGGAGTTCAGCTTTAAAGTACTGCAGGGGGAAAAAGGGCGGCTTACAGAGGCATTGCCCAGAGGCACAGTTGCAATGATGAATATATAGTATATAACAGGGGTCTCCAAACTCTGGCCTGTGGGCAGGGGCACTGCCCGAGGGCTCGGGGTCAGTAGGGGGCCCCAAGAGATGCCCCTGATACCTTTCATAGGCTTTTTTGGGTGTGGTTTGAGTGTTGGCGAGGACACAGGGGCCCCATGATTTCCTATTGCCCGGGGGGCCCCATGAGTTTTCAGTCCGCCCCGCCTGTGGGCCACATCCAGTCTGCTACAGGATTTTATCCAGCCTGCAGCTAGGGCAGTGGCATATCCTCAATGTGCACAGATTGAGGATGAAGGTATGTAGAGGCTGCATGTGGTCTCTGCTTCAACATCCCCCCCCCCGTGTAAAGAGGGACTCTCGTGACTGTGATGTAAGGGGGATTCTGATGGGGACCCTGATGAAGGGGGCAATCTGATGGGAACCCTGATTTAAGGAGGGACTCTCATGGGGACTCTGATGGGGACACTGATGTAGGGGGGTGCTCTGATGGGGACCCAGATGAAGGGGGCAATCTGATGGGAACCCTAATTTAAGGAGGGACTCTCATGGGGACCCTGATGTAAGGGGGAATCTGATGGGGACCTTGGTGTAGGGTGGCACTCTGATGGGGACCCTGATGTAGGACGTCACTATGATGGGGACCCTGATGTAAGAGGGAACTCTGATGGAGACTCTGATGTAAGGGTAGACTATGATGGGGTCCCTGATGTAGGGGGGCACTTCGATGGGAACCCTGATGTAGGGCGGCACTTTGATGGGGACCCTGATGTAGGGGGGCACTCTGATGGGGACCCTGATGTAGGGGGGCACTCTGATGGGGACCCTGATGTAAGAGGGGACTCTGATGGAGACTCTAAGGTAAGGGTAGACTATGATGGGGACCCTGATGTAGGGGGGCACTCCAATGGGGAACCTGATGTAGGGCGGCACTCTGATGGGGACCCTGATGTAGGGGGGCACTCCAATGGGGACCCTGATATAGGGCCAGGGGTGTATTTACCACAAGGCAAACAAGACATTTGCCTAGGGTGGCATTTTTCAGGGGGGGCAGCACTGCCCCTCGGAAGAAAGGATGGAAGAAGGGACTCGCGTGGCATGGGGACCTGCTGGGTTCCGAGAGAGGCTGCGGGTTTCATGATGGTGTATGCACAGCCCGACTCTGGGCCCGGGGATTTCCGAAGCTGTGAAGGTGAGTGTCTTTCTCTCTCTCTCGCCATGGGGGATGGTGGCTGGTGCATGGGGGGCAGTGTTAGTTGGAGGCAGGGGTGTTGTTGGTCAATGTCAGGCTCTCTCTGCGGGGGGTGCTGATTTTTGTGTTGCCTAGGGCAGCACAAAACCTAAATACACCACTGTGTAGGGCGGCACTTTGATGGGATGTAGGGGGGCACTCCGATGGGGACCCTGATGTAGGGGGGGCACTCCGATGGGGACCCTGATGTAGGGCGGCACTCTTGATGGTGACCCTGATGTAAGGGTAGACTCTGATGGGGACTCTGATATAAGGGGGACTCTAATGGGAAGCCTAATGTAAAGGCAGACTCTGGTGTAAGGGGGGACTCTGATGTAAAGGGGACTCTAGTGGAATTTTCTTTCCGCCCATGAATATTTGTAAAATACTTGATGTGGCCCTCATAGTGAAAAGTTTGGTACGAGTATAAATATATATATATGGTATATATATGGTCTTATATGTTACTATAATGTTCCTTTTTTGCTGTGTTACTTATATTTCTGTCCTCTTTAAGTCCCTAGAAGTACGACTGCAGTGCGAGATTGAGGACATCATGACCCCTGACCCGGACAGTGTCCTTCCTTTCCCTGAACCCACGTCCCAGCCTCTGTCCATGAAGAGCAGAATGTTGGCTGGCAGCGCCAATACTGTCACTAGTGAGGGGCCCCTAAAGGACAGTATACCGTGCCTGAGGTGAGAGTCACTCCTACAGTCACTCAGAAAGTTCTCTCCTTGCCTTCTTGTGATCTTTACAGTTATTTTAAAAATTCAAGATGTACTGAGATTCCACATTAATGCAACCAAA
This sequence comes from Staurois parvus, assembly GCF_062004578.1. Taxonomy (NCBI): domain Eukaryota; kingdom Metazoa; phylum Chordata; class Amphibia; order Anura; family Ranidae; genus Staurois; species Staurois parvus. The sequence continues at coordinate 79,442 of NW_028320701.1, forward strand.
CTACAACAGCAAACTTTACTATTTCGAACCTGTTACTGCTCAGGTATGCAAGGGAAAAAGGAAAGCAACAACCTCTGCTCACCGAGGTATACAAGATGATTTGTAAAAGAAAAGAAGGAAGGCGTAAAGAATAGAAAGCAGAGAAGTTGGCGAGTGGAGATGCTCAGGAAAGTGAAACAAGGATCTGACTTCTCAGCCCAGACGGGGTTTTTAGGCTCCAATCCTGTACAGTTGTCATTTAGGACCTCCCAAATATAAACATTTTACATTTTAAGGCCCCTTTCACAAGAAGGGTCCGATTGGGTCCGCCTGTCAGTTGTTCAGGCAGACCTGTTTGGACCTTCCATTCACCCTTATAGACAGGTGGGTGTAAACGGACTTGTGTCTGTTTACACCTGCCTACCTCCAATCCAATCTGGTCTGTAACGGAACTGACCCAGACTGCGCTTGAGTACTTCCGTTATAATACCGCTTCCCCATCTGAACACCGACCACGGACACCACAGCCGACCATACAAGACTAGACGGGACCAGGCTTGAAGTAAACCAGGAGTAGACTATTTTATTTGAACACAGATACAAGATATATACACTCAGGGGGCAATCCCCCCTCCCTGCATAATGACACAGGGGGGGGGGCAATCTACATTTAGTAACAAGAGACACATCAGGAGGGAGGGCTGCTGGAGACACCCCCCCCACTAAGCTAATACACATAAACACATACATCCCATAATAGTTTGCTCCCAAGCAAGACACACAATAGAACAATGGGATGCAAACACATAACATTAAACAATCAACAACCCCCACCCCAATATTAGGACAGATCACCCTGTACCCTTAACAGGCACAGGGTGACTTACACATAAGAGGGATATGGGGACTCTCTCCAAAGTGAGCTTTGTTCCATGGGCCCCCCACCCAATGTGACTCCCGTCACACCACCATTTAGTGAAGGTTGGTATAGAGCAGACTTTCTCAACCTTTTCAACACATAGGAACCCTTGAAATAACTTTCTGGTGAAGAATAGACGACACCAGGCTTGAAGTAAACCAGGAGGTAGACTAGTTTATTTGAACACAGATACAAGATATATACACTCAGTGGACAGCCCCCCCCCCCGCATAATGACACAGGGCGGGGCAATCTACATTTAGTAACAAGAGACACACAGGTATTCAAACTTCACACCAGCAGACAGTCGCATCAGGAGGGAGGGCTGCTGGAGACAGCCCCCACCAAGCCAATACACATAAACACATACATCCCATAATAGTTTGCTCCCAAGCAAGACACACAATAGAAAAATGGGATTCAACCATATGGCATTACGCAATCAACAACCCCCCACCCCAATATTAGGACAGATCTCCCTGTACCCCTAACAGGCACAGGGTGACTTACACATAAGAGGGATATGGGGAGCTGACACAGGGGTCTCCCCACCTCTCCAAAGTGAGCTGCGTTCCATGGGCCCCCACCCACAGTGACTAACATCACATGGTCTGCTAAAAAGAAAAAAAATGGAAGGGGATCCATCCCCCTCCGTCTAGGTCGATCAGATTGGAGGGCAGTAGGGTGTAAATGGACATGCCCATAGAGCAATGCATAGTGCATAAACTGAGTGGACATGGACCCGTCATCCACCCGCTCTGCTCCGATATAAATTATATAAATTTCATTTGTGTTGCATGACCACGCAATTGTCAGTAAGCCTGGGTTCACACTGATGCGGTGCGGAAGTCGCAGCGGTTTCTGTGCGAATTCCAGGCCGCATCATAATCGCACCCCGTTCATGCGAACCGCTGCAGGCGTGTATGTTAAGATATCAACGCCCCGAAATCGGTCCGCAAAACGCGGTGCGATGTGCAGAATCGGATCGCATGGGTGTCAATACCCATGCGATCCGATTCTAGAGCGGACCAAAAAAAAAGGGTCCTGCACCTTTTTGGTGCGGATGCTCCAATATGACTCCAATCGCACCGCACACAATTCGCATGTGATTTGCACAGGAATGCGGTGCGGTTCCTGAGTGAATCACATTCGATGCACCGCACAGGTGAGAACCCGGGCTTAAAGTAGTGCCGTATAGCCAAACATGGCCTGGTCAGGAAAGGGGTGTACATTTTCTGGAGGGCAAGTGGTATAAAAAAAAAAAAAAAGGTAAATAAAAACCAGCACTTTCATATACAGAGTGAAGAGGAGGGAACTTTATGAAGAGGGTTAAGATTCGCTTTAAGTACAGAAGGTACTCACACGTCTGTGTCCATCACATATTCCAAAATGAAGATTATTTCTCATTTCAGGACAGTGAGTGGGAACATGCAAATCATTGCTTTATTCCCCAGCAGTCAGATGCACGTCCATAACCGTTATGGTGCAAATATAGCCCAATAGAGCCATTTATTCCAAATTGTACTTACAAATACATGGTTACATAGTTAGTCTGGCTGAAAAAAGACAAAAGTCCATTCAGTTCAACCATAAAAAAAAAAAAGTTATAATCCTACATATACAGTTGATCCAGAGGAAGGCAAAAAAACCCAGCAAAGCATGAACTAATTTGCTCCTGTAGGGAAAAACATTCCTTCCTGATCCCCCGAGAGGCAATCGGATATTCCCTGGATCAACTTTCCCTATAAATGTTATATCCAGTTATATTCTGTGTATCCAAGAAAGGATCCAGGACTTTCCTACAGCAATCCACTGAGCTGGCCACAACCAACTCTGGAGGGAGTCTATTCCACATTCTCACCGCTCTTACTGTGAAGAAACCTTTCCGTGTTTGGAGATTACATTTCTTTTCCTCCAGACGTAAAGAGCGCCCCCTTGTCCTCTGTGATGACCTCAGGGGGAATAACTCTACACCGAGTTCACGATATGAACCACTGATGTATTATACATGGAGATCATATCCCCCCTTATGTATTATACATGGAGATCATATCCCCCCTTATGTATTATACATGGAGATCATATCCCCCCTTATGTATTATACATGGAGATCATATCCCCCCCTTATGTATTATACATGGAGATCATATCCCCCTTATGTATTATACATGGAGATCATATCCCCCTTATGTATTATACATGGAGATCATATCCCCCCTTATGTATTATACATGGAGATCATATCCCCCCTTTATGTATTATACATGGAGATCATATCCATCCTTATGTATTATACATGGAGATCATATCCCCCTTATGTATTATACATGGAGATCATATCCCCCCTTATGTATTATACATGGAGATCATATCCCCCCTTATGTATTATACATGGAGATCATATCCCCCCTTATGTATTATACATGGAGATCATATCCCCCCTTTATGTATTATACATGGTGATCATATCCCCCCTTATGTATTATACATGGAGATCATATCCCCCCTTATGTATCATACATGGAGATCATATCCCCCCTTATGTATTATACATGGAGATCATATCCCCCCTTATGTATTATACATGGAGATCATATCCCCCCTTTATGTATTATACATGGAGATCATATCCCCCCTTATGTATTATACATGGAGATCATATCCCCCCTTATGTATTATACATGGAGATCATATCCCCCCCTTATGTATTATACATGGTGATCATATCCCCCCTTATGTATTATACATGGAGATCATATCCCCCATTATGTATTATACATGGAGATCATATCCCCCTTATGTATTATACATGGAGATCATATCCCCCCCCTTATGTATTATACACGGAGATCATGTCCCCCCTTATGTATTATACATGGAGTTCCTATCCCCCCTTATGTATTATACATGGAGTTCCTATCCCCCTTATGTATTATACATGGAGTTCCTATCCCCCCTTATGTATTATACGTGGAGTTCATATCCCCCTTATGTATTATACGTGGAGATCATATCCCCCCTTATGTATTATACGTGGAGATCATATCCCCCCTTATGTATTATACGTGGAGATCATATCCCCCCTTATGTATTATACATGGAGATCATATCCCCTTATGTATTATACATGGAGATCATATCCCCCTTATGTATTATACACGGAGATCATATCCCCCTTATGTATTATACACGGAGATCATATCCCCCCTTATGTATTATACATGGAGATCATATCCCCCCTTATGTATTATACATGGAGATCATATCCCCCCTTATGTATTATACATGGTGATCATATCCCCCCTTATGTATTATACATGGAGATCATATCCCCCCTTATGTATTATACATGGAGATCATATCCCCCCTTATGTATTATACATGGAGATCATATCCCCCTTATGTATTATACACGGAGATCATATCCCCCCTTATATATTATACATGGAGATCATATCCCCCCCTTATGTATTATACATGGAGATCATATCACCCTTATGTATTATACATGGAGATCATATCACCCTTATGTATTATACATGGAGATCATATCCCCCCCTTATGTATTATACATGGAGATCATATCCCCCCTTATTTATTATACATGGAGATCATATCCCCCCTTATTTATTATACATGGAGATCATATCCCCCCTTATGTATTATACATGGAGTTCCTATCCCCCCTTATTTATTATACATGGAGATCATATCCCCCCTTATTTATTATACATGGAGATCATATCCCCCCTTATGTATTATACATGGAGTTCCTATCCCCCCTTATGTATTATACATGGAGATCATATCCCCCCCTTATGTATTATACATGGAGATCATATCCCCCCCTTATGTATTATACATAGAGATCATATCCCCCCTTATGTATTATACATGGAGATCATATCCCCCTTATCTATTATACATGGTGATCATATCCCCCCTTATGTATTATACATGGAGATCATATCCCCCCTTATGTATTATACATGGAGATCATATCCCCCTTATGTATTATACATGGAGATCATATCCCCCCTTATGTATTATACATGGAGATCATATCCCCCCTTATGTATTATACCTGGAGATCATATCCCCCCCCTTATGTATTATACATGGAGATCATATCCCCCCTTATGTATTATACATGGAGATCATATCCCCCCCTTATGTATTATACATGGAGATCATATCCCCCTTATGTATTATACATGGAGATCATATCCCCCCTTATGTATTATACATGGTGATCATATCCCCCTTATGTATTATACATGGAGATCATATCCCCCCCTTATGTATTATACATGGAGATCATATCCCCCTTATGTATTATACATGGAGATCATATCCCCCCCTTATGTATTATACATGGAGATCATATCCCCCTTATGTATTATACATGGAGATCATATCCCCCCCTTATGTATTATACATGGAGATCATATCCCCCCCTTATGTATTATACATGGAGATCATATCCCCCCTTATGTATTATACATGGAGATCATATCCCCCCCTTATGTATTATACATGGTGATCATATCCCCCCTTATGTATTATACATGGAGATCATATCCCCCCCTTATGTATTATACATGATTATCATATCCCCCCTTATGTATTATACATGGAGATCATATCCCCCCCCCCTTATGTATTATACATGGTGATCATATCCCCCCCCCCCCCTTATGTATTATACATGGTGATCATATCCCCCTTATGTATTATACATGGAGATCATATCCCCCCCTTATGTATTATACATGGAGATCATATCCCCCCCCTTATGTATTATACATGGAGATCATATCCCCCCTTAATCTCCTCTTCCTGGCACACCTGGGCAGCAGCGGGTTAATAGCAGTGCGGTTTGCGGCGGTAGTTTGCGGTCATTGATGCAGAATCACGGTGCCCCTGTTTCTGTAAAGCCTTGAGATCTCCTTTGCTGAGATTACGGTGATTACCCGAGCGAGCGCACACCCCGTACCGCCATGCAGCAGAGTAGCCTAATAACCACATCACACTGGCAGCCAGCAAGCCCTGAAAGCTGTAATTTAATAGTAATTACAGTATTATTTGCAGCGCTTTGCTTACAAAAGACTTAGCGGAGTCATAATTAACTGTGTTTCAGCGCTCCTCAATTTGTTGAAACAACAACTCATTTTGTCTAATTCTAGGTTAGCGAGAGGATTTTTGTGTTCGTTTTTTTTTTTTTTTCCTGCAGAGGTCTGCCCGCTCTCTGATTATTCGAGGTAAAACATCGGCTCAGTTAATGACGCGCTCTCGAGAAAACGAAAAAGGGAGCAAACTCTTTCATGAAGGATTAGCCCTGCCGGGCCTGTTTATGGTTGTCTCACACTCCGGGCAGCTACGGACATATAATAAAAAAAAAAAACGGTGTGATTTATTTATTTATTTCAGGTACTTGTATAGCGCCGTCCATTAACGCAGCACTTAAATATACATATATATTGTACATTCACATCAGTCTCCGCCCCCGAGGAGCGTACAATCTAAGGTCCCTAACTCACATTCATACACATACTAGGGCCAATTTAGACAGCAACCAATTAACCTACCAGCATGTCTTTGGAGTGTGGGAGGAAACCGGAGTACCCGGAGGAAACCCACATAGGCACAGGGAGAACATGCAAACTCCAGGCAGTTGGTGCCGTGGCTGGGATTTGAACCGACAACCCGAGTACTGCCAGGCGGAAGTGCTAACCATTTAGCCACTGTGCTGCCCATGATTTAAGCAGATTGATGCTGCTCTGTTTTCTGATGATCCGTACGATAAATAGTTTATTCAGGAAAGTGTAACTAATTTCTTTTGCCTCGCAGGAACTTTCTGATTCGGTAGAATACACTCCAATTTGACTGTTTTTTGACTCAGCCACCCAACAGCAAATTGTCTTAAAGCTGACTTTTATTTGCCTGATCTGCGCCCATTTTCGTTACATACCTGGGGATGACATTGTGACGGAACGCGGCGTCCGACCCCCGTCCTTCTCACCAACTCGTGACCGAAGGACCAGCCAATCTCGCACAGCGCTGTCATTTGCGTAACAAAGCCACTCTCAGCTGCTCCCTGCACAAAGATTTTCCAGCTCGCGGGACTACAATCTATGTGACAGCAGCCTGAGAGCGATTGTTGCTGGGTCAGGTTAATTACGCAATTAACCCTTCACACTGCCAGCACCGACTTCATAGAGAAGGAGGAAACGCACAAATCTTAGCAGTAACACTATGATATTAATTTAAGCATCTGTAATACACACTGCCACCGCAGACAGGGATATTCAGAGGATTATATATACAGGAGCACTCTTCCAGGGACAGGGATATCAGAGGATTATATATACAGGAGCACTCTTCCAGGGACAGGGATATCAGAGGATTATTACATACAGGAGCACTCTTCCAGGGACAGGGATATCAGAGGATTATTACATACATGAACACTCTTCCAGGGACAGGGACATCAGAGGATTATTGCATACAGGAACACTCTTCCAGGGACAGGAATATCAAAGGATTATTACATACAGGAGCACTCTTCCAGGGAGGTCTCCCCCTTCTCTGTGGCTTGCGGTGGGCAGCTGGCGTGGGTCTCCCCCTTAGCTTAGGGGCTTCCAGAGCGGCAGCTTGCGGAAGCTCCCCCTTATCCTTTGGGGGGGTCTGTGCAGAGTCACCACGAGGGTCCCGCCTCAGCTGGGATCCCTCTGTGGCTTGGCAGCGGAATGGATGATCGGGGAGCCCGGCATCGGTCTCTTAAACCAATGCAGGACGCTTCCCGGTCGTCCTGGCAACGGTGGGCGGGCCGTGGGCGGCGTGCCTCGTTGCTCAGCAACAAGGCACACCCCCCTGGACACAGGTCATGCTCTCGAGAGTGCGGCCTTTGTTCGGCGATATCTGCAAGCGCGGGAACTCATCGTGCCCGCGCTGCGGATGCCGGGGCCGTGCGGCACCAGGAACATCCCCGCGGAAGGGGGGAAGATAGTGAGAGGGTGACAGGAGTCACACCTCTCGACCTCTGTTGCTCGGCTTCAAAGAGCCGCAGCAGGATGAGAGGTGGAGGGGGGTCATTTGGGCAGAGCAAGGGAGGGGGAGAGCAGAACACCTAAAACCATAACATTACTAAAAAGGTCAAAATGGTGCAATTAAAATATTTACAAAAAAAGATGTAGCAAAGATATGAAGAGAGCAATAAAACAACAGAGAAATAAAAGAAAGGAGTTCAGAAGGCAGAATACTTGCAATGTCCTTGGTTTGAGCAGAGCTCAGTTGTCTAAACAAAAGGTTGCCTTGGCTCCCAAATCTCTTAGATGGTTCCTGATTGAGGAGAGCTTTCTTTTCTCCAGGCTGTCAGTTTTTTCTAGCATGTCAAAGGGGTGTCTCCTGAGAACAAATACCAATCATCCAGTTTGGGGATGGGTGTTAGGCGGTAACCAAGGTTATGACCAAATCCCTTACAATTTCATACTAAGGTCAATAACCTTCAATAGGCACAGGTAGCATCCTAGCAACTGGCAGATTAATATTTAGAATTATATTCCAAACGCAAAGATACCAAACGTAGCGTACACTTGTCACCCAGGATAAAAGAGACTGCTTCTACTCTCTTGTAGGTACTAATATAGTCATGTAAGGTCTCGTGTGACTCATATTAAAATGATCCATCCGAATGTATACTTCATATTAATGTTCCCAGTTCCTGCTGAAGTTTATGAATTTGTATGAAAAATGTGGAATGTACATTTTATGGCACGCTCTAGCTCTAATGGCCTAACAGGTCATGACTAACTGAGTTCTTGTTTTACGATCGGGCAGAGGAAAGTGGTTTTTCAAAGAAGATCCCCTGGGACCAGACTAATTAGCGGTTTACAGCCCTAAAGATTATCTATTTGTGTTTTACTTAGGATAAGAGATCCTGTTGACCTCAGTTCAACTTGTAGCTATGCATTCCATTCAAAAGGGAGGAGGGAACATGGCCGAGACCTAACAAGATGGCTGTCATGTACAGCGTCCATGCCTCTATGCGCAAAATCATCACAGACATCATCACTAAGTCTCTGTGTTTCTCTATGCAGTGCAGGCAGATGATATGAGTAATGCCGGCCATACCTGGGTCGAAATTCGACCAATGTTTCGTCCGAAAATCGGACCTAAGAATGTTAAGCCGATTTTTGCTCTGTTAGTGTGTGACGGGAGTCACTTTGGGTGGGGGGCCCATGGAACCCAGCTCACTTTAGAGAGTTGGGGAGACCCCTGTCTCAGCTCCCCATATCCCTCTTATGTGTAAGTCACCCTGTGCCTGTTAGGGGTGCAGGGTGAAATGTCCTGCTATTGTGTAGACATGTGTAGGTGGGGGTTGTTCATTGTTTAATGTCATGTGGTTGTCCCATTGTTCTATTGTGTGTCTTGCTTGGGAGCAAACTATTATGGGATGTATGTGTTTGTGTATTGGCTTGGTGGGAGGTGTCTGATGTGTGTCTCTTGTTACTAAATGTATTGCCCCGCCCTGTGTATATATCTTGTGTCTATGTTAAAATAAAGGAGTCTATTTCCTAAATGATTTTCAAGGGTGGTGTCGGTGGATCTGTGTTCGGACAGGGAAGCGGGAGTCTAACGGAAACACCCTAGTGCATTCGGGTCCGGTTCCATTATATAGTGGGTCAATGACACCGGCCTATTTGTCGTGGTTCCTCCCCTTTTCGGTGATCGGGCGTGTTGGAAAATTTGGGGAAAACTACCGATTTTCGACTCAATGATGATCAAATCGTACGATCGTTTTTCCGAAAAGAATATGCCCATGAGCCGTGACCTGGAAGGAACAGACGTTTCGCCTCTTATATGGGGTGAACTTTATGACTCAGTTGGCTGATTTTCGAAATCATTGATGGCGCCGTGGTATTACCGAGCGAAAGACGTTTACGATCATTCAGAATTCGACCCGTGTATGGCCTGCATAAGGCTTTGGCCGAAATGCGTTAACAAGTTACAGCTGTATCCTGCCATGTAGCCAATAAAGAATTATTGCAATGGATTTTGCTGAGAATATTGTATTGGAGGATTATTGCTATACATATACATCACAGTTCCATATGCAAGCAGTAGGCTGGCTCGTAGGAGGAGTTGTGCAAATATCAAGATGTCCCAATGGGTGGGTGTCAGTTTGGAGGAGTGGGCGTTCCTAAGCAGGCTGCATTTGCATGATGACCGCCCTTGCTGGTGTAGTAGTGATGATGAGCCTCCCATGATTGAAAGAACTGAAATCCAATGAATGAAAGGGGCGGGGCCAGGAACAGTCAGGTGGGGGAAGAAACTGCTAGATCAGGGGTGTCAAACTGGCGGCCCTCCAGCTGTTGTGAAACTACAAGCATGCTTCTGCTTTTGGGAGTCATGCTTGTAACTGTCAATCTTGCAATGCCTCATGGGACTTGTAGTTTGGCAACAGCTGGAGGGCTGCCAATTTGACACCCGTGTGATAGATGATTTTGGATATCCTCCAGCCAGGAAGTTCTGTCTGACTGGCTGCAGCTTCTACTGCACATTGTGAGAAGCTCACAGTGTGCAGTGAAATCAGAGTAAGCCATTTTAGTCCAGGAGAGGAGCCGGTACACCTGTACAAGACTGAAGGGGGAGGGGCCGGTGCACCTGTACAAGACTGAAGGGGAGGAGCCGTACACCTGTACAAGACTGAAGGGGAGGAGCCGTACACCTGTGCAAGACTGAAGGGGAGGAGCCGGTACACCTGTACAAGACTGAAGGGGAGGAGCCGTACACCTGTGCAAGACTGAAGGGGAGGAGCCGGTACACCTCTGCAAGACTGAAGGGGAGGAGCCAGTACACCTGTGCAAGACTGAAGGGGAGGAGCAGGTACACCTGTAAAAGACTGAAGGGGAGGAGCCGGTACACCTGTACAAGACTGAAGGGGAGGAGCCGTACACCTGTGCAAGACTGAAGGGGAGGGGCCGGTACACCTGTGCAAAACTGAAGGGGAGAAGCCGGTGAACCTGTGCAAGACTGAAGGGGAGGAGCCAGTACACCTGTGCAAGACTGAAGGGGAGGAGCCGGTGCACCTGTGCAAAACTGAAGGGGAGAAGCTGGTGAACCTGTGCAAGACTGAAGGGGGAGGAGCCGTACACCTGTGCAAGACTGAAGGGGGAGGAGCCGGTGCACCTGTGCAAGACTGAAGGGGAGGAGCCGGTACACCTGTGCAAAACTGAAGGGGAGAAGCCGGTGAACCTGTGCAAGACTGAAGGGGGAGGAGCCGTACACCTGTGCAAGACTGAAGGGGGAGGAGCCGGTACACCTGTGCAAGACTGAAGGGGAGGAGGCAGTACACCTGTGCAAGACTGAAGGGGGAGGAGCCGGTACACCTGTGCAAGACCGAAGGGGGAGGAGCCGTACACCTGTGCAAGACTGAAGGGGGAGGAGCCAGTACACCTGTGCAAGACTGAAGTGGGAGGAGCCGGTACACCTGTGCAAGACTGAAGGGGGAGGAGCCGGTACACCTGTGCAAGACTGAAGGAAAGCTATAGTTTAAAATGTTAGACCCCCTAAAAATGATATTTTGTATTTGTAGTTGTGTGGTGGGATAGGACATCTCCAGTGCACATTCATTGCAGCGCAGCATATAGTAGCACACCACCGTTCATTGTGGTACTCTGAGTTGATAAAAATGGTGCATTGCCAGCCTATTCATTTGAATGGGTGGCCTAACACAACACACGTTAACACATTAAAAAACATGTTTACGCACGTGCAATAATGCTTTGTACCGGAATGTCAAAGTGTGATTGGGGTTCAAGCCTTTTGTCTCTACCAGCTTTCCTACAAGAACTGTTAGCCACTCAACTAACCATCTGCTAATGACCTTTGGCAACAACTGCAAGCTCAGGAAAGATCAGCCATGCCTGTGTCAGGGTGCCTCATTCTAACCCCCTGGTTCACATATCTGCGGCCGTGCGGGCTGCGTTTTGCATGGGCACAAGAGCCCATTCAGTTGAATGGACTCCCGTGCCCCGTGACTCGCAGGGAAGAAGTCCCTGCACTTCTTTGGAAAATGCAGCCGAGGTTCTCAGTACGGTTGCGTTTTCCAGTGCGGGCGGCGTGTCATTAGAATCAATAGCACCCGCCCGCGGGTCCACATTTCTCTGTGCAGGTGGATTATCGTTGCGGAACCGCAGCGGCACCACCCGCACAAATGTGAACCTAGGGCTAATACATGTTACCAATATGCCACTTTCTCAGTATCCATTCTCATCGACTGCAAATGGCTGCAGCTGCTGAAAGGTGGTCGTGGTCTCCTCCAATATGTAGCAGCTGCTGAAAGGTGGTCGTGGTCTCCTCCAATATGTAGCTGCACAAGCACTGGTGAATGTTGTGCAGCCAGAAAACTTTGTCGCTAATTTGTTATGTAACATGAGTGATGATTGTTTCCTTCTCCTTTCTCTGCAGTGTGAAGAGCAGACCAGTGAGGATGCCCCCGGGGTACCAGGCGGATCTTGTAGTCCAGCTTCTGTGGGTGGATGGAGAGCCTCCACAACAGATCACCAGTCTAGCTGTGAGCTCTGCCTATGGCATGTGAGTACCGACGCTGTTAGGAGCACAGGGAAGAAGGGTGCCTTTGCAGGGATTTCCTCTCACTTCCTGTTTTGGCTATGGATACAGGAAGTGAAGGGAAGTCTCTTCAATGGGATGGCAAAAAAAACAGGGGTTATAACCCTTCCTTGTGCTATTCAAAATGATAAAAAAAATGTGCCTATAGTTCTACTTTTAACTATAACTCTGGTTAAAAAATGTATTTTCTCGTACAGTGGGGCCGTCCTGCACTCTATGGGTTAAGTGCGCCTTTTTTCTAGAGGCTCAGGGTAAAGCTATAATTACCCATTCTTTCCCTCCGGAAAACAGCGCTACCCCATGTTCTGCGGTGGACCGTTCCTGCCGTCTTCACGTCCGGAGCTGGTCTATGGGCATGTGGACGTCAGGAACAGCCCATTTACAAGACCGCTAGCGCACGGGGTACAGGAGCGGCGGGGACCAGTCTTGCACACGGAGGACTGGTGGATTAGGTAAGTATATCTTCAAATATATTAATAATAAAAACGTCCGGTCCGAGCATGTAGGCCCTTTACAAAATATAGAGGGGGTGACTGGGGACAAAGAGAAGGACAATGTATGAAATCCCTACTTCAGCTCTGTGTATACAAGGGAGCATGGGGGGGCTCTTGTCCATAATGGGGGGTGGTACTGACACAGCTCCAGATGATCCACATTGGCTCACAATTGATATGATCCAGAAATATTTAGACAGTATAAAGGTGAATAAAGCCCCTGGACCGGATGGCATACACCCACGGGGCCTTAAAGAATTGAGCTCTGTCATCTCACAGCCATTGGTTCTCATTTTTAGGGCCTCTTTAATGACTGGCACAGTACCACTGGATCAGTGTAAGGCCAATGTGGGGCCAATATTTAAAAAGGGGTCAAAATCTTTACCAAGTAATTACAGACCTGTTAGTGTAACTTCTATAGTTGGGAAGATACTGGAGGTTTTAACAAAAGACCACAAAGAGGAGTTCTTGCTGGAAAAAAATATTTTAAGCAACAGACAGCATGGATTCATGAAAGACAGAAGTTGTCAAACAAATCTGATTTCTTTTTAGGGGGGTGAGCAAAACCTTGGACAGAGGGGTGGCTGTGGAGGTGATATACTTGGACAGAGGGATGGCTGTGGAGGTGTTATACTTGGACAGAGGGGTGGCGGTGGACGTGGTATACTTGGACAGAGGGGTGGCGGTGGATGTGGTATACTTGGACAGAGGGGTGGCGGTGGACGTGGTATACTTGGACAGAGGGGTGGCTGTGGAGGTGATATACTTGGACAGAGGGGTGGCGGTGGACGTGGTATACTTGGACAGAGGGGTGGCGGTGGACGTGGTATACTTGGACAGAGGGGTGGCGGTGGACGTGGTATACTTGGACAGAGGGGTGGCAGTGGACGTGGTATACTTGGACAGAGGGGTGGCAGTGGACGTGGTATACTTGGACAGAGGGGTGGCTGTGGGGGTGATATACTTGGACAGAGGGGTGGCAGTGGGGGTGATATACTTGGACAGAGGGGTGGCTGTGGGGGTGATATACTTGGACAGAGGGCTGGCGGTGGACGTGGTATACTTGGACAGAGGGATGGTGGTGGACGTGGTATACTTGGACAGAGGGGTGGCGGTGGGTGTGGTATAGTTGGACAGAGGGGTGGTGGTGGGCGTGGTATACTTGGACAGAGGGGTGGCGGTGGGTGTGGTATAGTTGGACAGAGGGGTGGCGGTGGGCGTGGTATACTTGGACAGAGGGATGGTGGTGGACGTGGTATACTTGGACAGAGGGGTGGCGGTGGGTGTGGTATAGTTGGACAGAGGGGTGGTGGTGGGCGTGGTATAGTTGGACAGAGGGGTGGCGGTGGGCGTGGTATACTTGGATTTTGCAAAAGCGTTTGACACAGTTCCCCACACACGGCTAATGTGTCAGGTAAAGTCTATGGGCTGGAAATATCTGTATGTAAATGGATAGAAAACTGGCTAAAAGATCGTATTCAGAGAGTAGTGGTTAATGATTCATACACTGAATGGTCTAGGGGTGACAGTGGTGTACCCCAAGGTTCAGTGTTATTAGTGGGGTACCCCAAGGTTTAGTGTTATTAGTGGGGGGTACCCCAGGGTTCAGTGTTGGGACCCTTACTTTTTAATACATTTATAAACAATATCGGGTCTGAGATTATTAATCCCTTCTCAGTCTTTGCAGATGACACCAAGCTGTGCCGGGGAATAACGTCCTTACAGGATGTCTCCAACTTACAAGCCGACCTCCAAGCTCTGTGTAATTGCATTGAGCCCTTAGTGGCATTTGGCAGCAGCACCCTTAGGGCTCATGCACGCAAAGTTGGGGTGGTAAAACCCTGCAGACTAGTTGCAGTTGCTCCCTACTACAGCTACAACTTTACAAGTTGTCACTTTGTTTGATGTTCTGGGATGGTGAGTCAGCAAGCCCAGACCACGATCTACTAGTCATCTGGCCATGATCTACCGGTTGCTGAGCCCAGATTTATGGCCTTTAGCCAATCTGAGTGGGTAGGCGGTAAGGGGGGGGGGGGTGTAAGTTTGCTTCCCTGGGAGAGACATTGAAGCGCTGGGATCTGTAAAGTGGATGGTATAATTTCTTCATCCATGTAGCCTAATAAACAGAATATGGGGTCCAACAGAAAAGATAATTGGAAGCAGGGGCGGACTGACCATTTGGAAACTCTGGCACTGCCCGAGGGCCCGGGGTCAGTAGGGGGCCCCAGGAGATGCCCCTGGTACCTTTTTCATAGGCTTTTTTGAGTTTGGGCAAGGACACAGGGGCCCCATGATCCCCTATTGCCCGGGGGCCCCATGACTTGTCAGTCCGCCCCTGATTGGCAGACAGAATTTATGATATGGAGGACAGCTGCCCAATATTTATGTAACAGAGAGAGTTCCACCTTAAACCGAAATCTCCTTTTAAAATGTATCTAATGTTTCTATATTCTTGAACGTCACCCTTGTGGCTGCTCTTTGTGACTCTGTGACTTGTGTTTCTTTCAGAATCGCCTTTGGAAACTGTACCGGACTGGGCGTTGTAGATTACATTCAGAAAAGCATCTTGCTTAGCATGGGGACGGTGGAACTATACGGGACAAGTGATCCGTACCAGCGCCAGCCGCGTTCTCCGCGCAAGAGTAAGCAGTTCAACGCAGGTACGTCAGAGGATGGGCGCGACCCTCCACCTGTCTAGCATGAGACCGCATGACGATTGTGTACTGCTCACTGATCGGTCACCGGCTGTCCAGTGACATTGTGTTCAGTTTGTGGAGGATTGTACACGTATCGTATCTGGTGATACCATGTAATGCAGAGCATAGGCTAACCTGCTGCAATTCTCCCAGTTTTGGCTTTCGTCGCGTGAGACCGCTCAGGGATGATTCATATCATTGCAGGATATGGAAACTGTATGAACAAAGACAGTTAAGACGGCGGCCACACGCCTTAAAATATTACCGTTTTCTTTATAGTTACCAACAGCTATGTAATAAGGGGGCCTATTTGATTGGATAAAATTGAAATGGATTGTCATTAAATCAAAAAAAAAAAAATTATTTCCCCACCAACCGTGCATGCCACTGGTCCCCCCTGGGACCCCACAGCATTTATTTATTATTTATTTCAGGTACTCATATAGCGCCGTCAATGTACCCAGCGCTTTACATATATACAGTCATGGCCGAAATTGTTGGCACCCTTGATATTTCTCCAGGAAATCATGTATTTCTCACGAAACGTATTGCATTAACACATGTTTTGCTATACACATGTTTATTCCCTTTGTGTGTATTGGGACAAAACAAAAAAAGGGAGGAAAGAAAGCAAATTCGACATAATGTCACACAAACCTCCAAAAATGGGCTGGACAAAAGTATTGGCACCCTTTCACAACTGCGGATAAATAAGAATGTTACAAGCATGTGATGCTCCTGTAAACTCACCTGGGGCAAGTAACAGGTGTGGGCAATATAGAAATCACACCTGAAAGCAGATAAAAAGGAGAGACGTTCACTTAACCTTTGCATTGTGTGTCTGTCTGTGCCACACTAAGCATGGACAACAGAAAGAGGAGACGAGAACTGTCTGAGGACCTGAGAACCAAAATTGTGGCAAAATATCAACAATCTCAAGGTTACAAGTCCATCTCCAGAGAACTAGATTTGCCTTTGTCCACAGTGCGCAACATTATCAAGAAGTTTGCAACCCATGGCACTGTAGCTAATCTCCCTGGTCGTGGACGGATGAGGAAAATTGATGAAAGATTGCAACGCAGAATAGTCCGGATGGTGGATAAGCAGCCCCAAACATGTTCCAAAGACATTCAAGCTGTCCTGCAGGCTCAGGGAGCATCAGTGTCAGCGCGAACTATCCGTCGACATTTAAATGAAATGAAACGCTATGGCAGGAGACCCAGGAGGACCCCACTGCTGACACAGAGACATAAAAAAGCAAGACTACAGTTTGCCAAAATGTACTTGAGTAAGCCAAAAGCCTTCTGGGAAAACGTCTTGTGGACAGATGAGACCAAGATAGAGCTTTTCGGTAAAGCACATCATTCTACTGTTTACCGAAAACGGAATGAGGCCTACAAAGAACAAAACACAGTACCTACGGTAAAATATGGTGGAGGTTCAATGATGTTTTGGGGTTGTTTTGCTGCCTCTGGCACTGGGTGCCTTGACTGTGTGCAAGGCATCATGAAATCTGAGGATTACCAAAGGATTTTGGGTCGCACTGTAGGGCCCAGTGTCAGAAAGCTGGGTTTGCGTCCAAGATCCTGGGTCTTCCAGCAGGACAATGACCCCAAACATACGTCAAAAAGCACTCAGAAATGGATGGCAAAGAAGCGCTGGAGAGTTCTGAAGTGGCCAGCAATGAGCCCAGATCTAAATCCCATTGAACACCTGTGGAGAGATCTTAAAATTGCTGTTGGGAAAAGGTGTCCTTCCAATAAGAGAGACCTGGAGCTGTTTGCAAAGGAAGAGTGGTCCAAAATTCCGGGTGAGAGGTGTCAGAAGCTTATTGATGGTTATAGGAAGCGACTGATTTCAGTTATGTTTTCCAAAGGGTGTGCAACCAAATATTAAGTTAAGGGTGCCAATACTTTTGTCCAGCCCATTTTTGGGGTTTTGTGTGACATTATGTCATATTTGCTTTTCTGCCTCTGTTTTATATTTGTTCCAATACATACAAAGGGAATAAACATGTGTATAGCAAAACATGTGTTAATGCAATACCTTTTTTGTGTGAAATACTTGATTTTCAGGAAAAATATCAAGGGTGCCAACAATTTCGGCCATGACTGTATATTGTACATTCACATCAGTCGCTAACCCTCAAGGGGTGTACAATCTAAGGTCCCTAACCCTCAAGGGGTGTACAATCTAAGGTCCCTAACCCTCAAGGGGTGTACAATCTAAGGTCCTTAACCCTCAAGGGGCGTACAATCTAAGGTCCCTAACCCTCAAGGGGCGTACAATCTAAGGTCCCTAACCCTCAAGGGGCGTACAATCTAAGGTCCCTAACCCTCAAGGGGCGTACAATCTAAGGTCCCTAACCCTCAAGGGGCGTACAATCTAAGGTCCCTAACCCTCAAGGGGCGTACAATCTAAGGTCCCTAACCCTCAAGGGGCGTACAATCTAAGGTCCCTAACCCTCAAGGGGCGTACAATCTAAGGTCCCTAACCCTCAAGGGGCGTACAATCTAAGGTCCCTAACCCTCAAGGGGCGTACAATCTAAGGTCCTTAACCCTCAAGGGGCGTACAATCTAAGGTCCCTAACCCTCAAGGGGCGTACAATCTAAGGTCCCTAACCCTCAAGGGGCGTACAATCTAAGGTCCCTAACCCTCAAGGGGTGTACAATCTAAGGTCCCTAACCCTCAAGGGGCGTACAATCTAAGGTCCCTAACCCTCAAGGGGCGCACAATCTAAGGTCCCTAACCCTCAAGGGGCGTACAATCTAAGGTCCCTAACCCTCAAAGGGTGTACAATCTAAGGTCCCTAACTCACATTCATACACACACATACTAGGGCCAATTTAGACAGGAGCCAATTGACCTACCAGCATGTCTTTGGAGTGTGGGAGGAAACTGGAGGAAACTCACGCAGGCACAGGGAGAACATGCAAACTTCAGGCAGGTGGTGCTGTGGCTGGGATTTGAACCAACGACCCTAGTACTGTCAGGTGGAAGTGCTAACCATTTAGCCACTGTGCTGCCCCACACAGCATGCACAACACCTTGAACCCCTGCCTCTTAGGATGTGTGATGTAGACAGCTCAGGAGCCATGTGCACACCACAGAGTTCTCTGCCAGGTCCGGATCTCCAATAAAGATGGCGGTGCTGGAGTAGAGGGGCAAAGGTAAAAAGACATTAGATGGCAGTCGCCCACTCTGGTGGTTTTTAGTGGGATCAGGAGACGATCTAATGTTACACAGATAGTAGGCTCATTATTATTATACAGGACTTATATAGCACCAACAGTTTGCGCAGCGGACTGACAACTCATGGGGCCACCAGGCAATAGGGGATCATGGGGCCCGTGTCCTCGCCCACACTCAAACCACACCCAAAAAAGCCTATGAAAGGTCCCAGGGGCATCTCATGGTGCCCCCTACTTCCCGGGCCTTCGGGCAGTGCCCAAGTGCCCAAATGGTCACTCCGCCCCTGCGCAGCGCTTTACAACATAAGGGCAGAAAGTACAATTACAATACAGTAGGAAACAGAGGGCCCTGCTCGTCAGAGCTTACAATCTAAAATGAAGGGTCAATTGATACAGAAGGTAATAACTGTGGGGGATGAACTGATGGAGAAAATAAAGTACAGATATTAGGTGGGGGCAGGAAAGGCCCGCCTGAAGAGATGGGTTTTCAGGGATCGTCTAAATATAGACAGAGTAAGAGACAATCTGACAGCTTGGGGTAGGGAATTCCATTGGATGGGAGAGACTTGGGAGAAGTCCTGGAGGCGAGCATGGGAGGAGGTGACAAGGGAACGAGAGAGCAGGTGGTCTTGGAAGGAACAAAGAGAACATTTTGGTTGGTATTTTGAGACTCGGGTAGCGATGTAGCTGGGGGCCGAGTTGTGGATGGCTTTGTAAGTTATTGTTAGTATTTTTAATTGAATTTGTTGGGAGAGCGGAAGCCAGTGGAGAGATTGGCAGAGAAGAGTAGCAGACGCTGAACGGTTGGTAAGGTGGATGAGTCTGGCAGCAGCATTCATAATGGACTGAAGAGGGGATAGGCTATGTAAAGGTAATCCAGTCAGAAGGGAGTTGCAGTAGTCAAGGCGTAGATGACCACGGAGTGGACTAGGAGCTTTGTAGTGTCATTGGTTAGGAAGGGGCGTATTTTGGAGATGTTGTGTAGGTTGAGGTGGCAAGCTTTGAACAGTGATTGGATGTTGGGGCCGAAAGGAGCGTCCAGAATCCAGGATTACACCTAGCACCTTGGCATGCGGAGACAGGATGATAGTTGTGCCTTCAATCTTGACAGGAAAGTTCAGGGGTAGGGGCACGTGGGGGAGGAAATATTATGAGGTTGGTTTTGGATTGATTGAGTTTGAGGAAGTAGTGTGACATCCACGCTGATAGGTCGGTCAGTACGTTATTGATGTGTGAGGAGAATGATGGAGTGAGCTGTGGGGAAGATATACATTTGGGTGTCGTCAGTGTAGAAATGTTATTGGAAGCCATGGGAAACTATCAGCTGACCCAGGGAGAAGGTGTAAATGGAGAATAGGAGAGGTCCAAAAACAGAATCTTAGGTGACCCCAGTGGTGAAAGGAAGAGGAGTGGAGGAAGTGAGATTGTAATTGACGCTGAAAGTGCGGTAAGATAGGTAGGAAGAGAACCAGTGAAGAGTACAGTCATAGAGACCAATGGAGCGGAGTTTGAGGAGGAGGGGGGGGGGGGGGTGGTCCACTGTGTGAAAGGCAGCAGACAAGTCCAGGAGTAAGAGTACAGAATAGTGTTCATTGGTTTTAGCTGTTAGTAGATCATTTGTGAGTTTTAGGAGAGCAGTTTCTGTGGAGTGTTGTGATGCAGACTGAAGAGGACCAAGAAGGTTAAATTCAGTGAGATGGTAATGCAGTTGGTTGTAGACTGGGGGCTCAAGGAATGTGGAGGAAAAGGGGAGCAGGGAGATGGTGCGTAGGTTGTTCATGTTTGTGGGGTCCAGTGATGGCTTTTTAAATATGGGGGTGACTAGAGCATGTTTTAGAGTGTTGGGGAAGATGCCAGAAGAGAGGGAGAGATTGGGGATGTGAGTTGGAGAGTATAAGACAGAGCCAGAGGGTGATAGTAGCATTTGCGAGGGGACAGGGTCCAGGGGGCAAGTGGTTAAGTGGGCATAAGAAAAAAGATTAGCAGCCTCGTCTGTAGTAGCGGGGTTGAATGAAGGAAGTAATGAGTTTACCTGTAGACATGGAGTGATAAGTGGGGGGGATGTCTGTATAGCAAAGATCTCATCACGAATTGTATCAATCTTATTTTTAGAAGTGATTGGCGATCTCTCTCCTGGGCAGTGATTGAGGTAGTGGGTGGTTGCAGTGGGGGACGAAGTAGAGAGTCGAAGGTAGAGAAGAGTTGACAGGGACTGGGGACTGGATGAGAACGTGTTAATGAGAGTGATCCAACGACAAACAAAATAAAACCAGCACTCAAGTCCTCATGCAGACTAGAGGATATTCAGAATGCCAAACGAAGAGGAGCTGCCCTTCAAAGATCGGGAAATCTGGACACTGGTAGACAAAAGCAGACAAGGGTGCACTCTCATCGTGCATTACCGTGGTGCACCACGTACATTGAGGCAAAAAAGTATTTAGTCAGCCACCAATGGTGCAAGTTCTCCCACTTACAAAGATGAGAGAGGCCTGTAATTGGCATCATAGGGAGACCTCAACTATGAGAGACAAAATGAGAAAACAAATCCAGACAATCACATTGGCTGATTTGGAAAGAATTTATTTGCAAATTATGGTGGAAAATAAGTATTTGGTCACCTACAAACAAGCAAGATTTCTGGCTCTCACAGACCTGGACCTTCTTCTTTAAGAGGCTCCTCTGTCCTGCACTCATTACCTGTATCAATGGCACCTGTTTGAACTTATCAGTATAAAAGACACCTGTCCACAACCTCAAACAGTCACACTCCAAACTCCACTATGGTGAAGACCAAAGAGCTGTCGAAGGACACCAGAAACAAAATTGTAGACCTGCACCAGGCTGGGAAGACTGAATCTGCAAGCAGCTTGGTGTGAACAAATCAACTGTGGGAGCAATAATTAGAAAATGGAAGACATACAAGACCACTGATAATCTCCCTCGATCTGGGGCTCCACGCAAGATCTCACCCCGTGGGGTCAAAATGATCACAAGAACGGTGGGCAAAAATCCCAGGACCACACGAGGGGACCTAGTGAATGACCTGCAGAGAGCTGGGACCAACGTAACAAAGGCTACCATCAGTAACACACTACGCCTCCAGGGGCTCAGATCCTGCAGTGCCAGACGTGTCCCCCTGCTTAAGCCAGTACATGTCCGGGGCCCGTCTGAAGTTTGCTAGAGAGCATTTGGATGATCCAGAAGAGGATTGGGAGAATGTCATATGGTCAGATGAAACCAAAATAGAACTGTTTGGTAGAAACACAACTCTTCGTGTTTGGAGGAGAGAGAATGCTGAGTTGCATCCAAAGAACACCATACCTACTGTGAAGCATGGGGGTGGCAACATCATGCTTTGGGGCTGTTTCTCCGCAAAGGGACCAGCACGACTGATCCATGTACAGGACAGAATGAATGGGGCCATGTATAGTGGGATTTTGAGTGCAAACCTCCTTCCATCAGCAAGGGCATTGAAGATGAAACGTGGCTGGGTCTTCCAACATGACAATGATCCCAAACATACTGCCCGGGCAACGAAGGAGTGGCTTCGTAAGAAGCATTTCAAGGTCCTGGAGTGGCCTAGCCAGTCTCCAGATCTCAACCCCATAGAAAACCTTTGGAGGGAGTTGAAAGTCTGTGTTGCCCAGCGACAGCCCCAAAACATCACTGCTATGGAGGAGATCTGCATGGAGGATGGGCCAACATACCAGCAACAGTGTGTGCCAACCTTGTGAAGACTTCCAGGAAACGTCTAACCTCTGTCATTGCCAACAAAGGATATATAACAAAGTATTGACATGAACGTTTCATATTCACCAAATACTTATTTTCACCATAATTTGCAAATAAATTCTTTCCAAATCAGCCAATGTGATTGTCTGGATTTTTTTTCTCATTTTGTCTCTCATAGTTGAGGTCTCCCTATGATGCCAATTACAGGCCTCTCTCATCTTTGTAAGTGGGAGAACTTGCACAATTGGTGGGGACTAAATACTTTTTTGCCCCACTGTATTTATTGTGTAAAAAAAATGTAAATATATACTCACAAACAAAAAGGAAATAAAAGCAGGATGAGTGGTCCGCAATGGCAGGCGATGGTCTGAGGAAGGGGGTTTGTCTCCCGAAACGTGGCAGCTTATCCCTATTAAGGGCACAGTATTGCATTGACTGCCATTGCGGACCACTCATCCTGCTTTTATTTCCTGTTTGTGAGTATATATTTACATTTTTTTTACACAATAAATACGTGGTGTACCACGGTAATGCACGATGAGAGTGCGCCCTTGTCTGCTTTTGTCTACCAGTGTTAATGAGAGTGATAAAATAGGTCTGCTTGGCAGCATGAAGGTGGGACTTGTATTTTTGAAGGGCAGATCTATATTGGTTGAGACCTAGTCTTGCACCTCAGGCACTCAAGAGCATGGTTATGTTTTTTCAGACTTCTGATGTTATCTGTTTGCCAAGGTTGTAGGGGTCGGCCTTGATTCTGTGTGTAGTGAGGGCAGCAATTGTGTCTAGGATGGATGACAGTGAACCATTATAGACAGAAGTGGCTGGGTTGGGGCAGGACAGGGGTGAGATTTTGTCATAGAGTTGGTCAGTAGCAGAGTAGAGAAGTGAAGGGTTAAGGTGGCAGAGGTTTCTGTTAGGTTTCAGAGGTAGGAGACAGGGAGAGAGCAAAGCTACTAAGGTAGTTATCAGAGAGAGGGAAAGGATTGTTGGTGAGGTTGCATGGAGTGCATAGGTAGGAGAATACAAGGTCAAGGGTGTTGCCGTCACAGTGAGTAGGAGTATGGACCCATTGCTCCAGGTCAATAGAGGAGGTTAGACGGAGAAACGTAGAAGCAGCAGGAGTGTTTTAGCAGTAACAGGGATGTCGAAGACTCAGAAATTAAGCTTTAAGAGCTTGTCGTTTGAGAGATATATATTGTATGTATTTATGCATATACACTCACCGGCCTCTTTATTAGGCAGGGGCGGACTGACCATTTGCAAACTCGGGCACTGCCCGAGGGCCCGGGGTCAGTAGGGACCCCATGAGATGCCCCTGGTACCTTTTTCATAAGCTTTTTTGAGTTTGGGTAAGGACAAAGGGGCCCCATGATCCCCTATCGCCCGGGGGCACCATGAGTTGTCAGTCCGCCCGTTATTAGGTACACCTTTTCAATAGCTTGGTCACACAAATTGCCAATCGGCCAATCACATGGCAGCAACTCAATGCATCTAAGCATCTAGACGTGGTGAAGACTACTTGCTGAAGTTCAAACCGAGCATCAGAATGGGGAAGAAGGGAGATATAAGTGACTTTGAATGTGGCATGGTTGTTGGTGCCCATAAGGTATTCTATCAGGTTGAGGTCAGGACTCTGTGCAGGCCAGTCAAGTTCCTCCACCCCAAACTGGCTCCTCCATGTCTTTATGGACCTTGCTTTATGCACTGGTGTGCAGTCATGTTGGAACAGGAAGGGGCCATCCCCAAACTCTTCCCACAAAGTTGGGAGCATGAAATTGTCCAAGATGTCTTGGTGTGCTGACACCAGGGGAAGACTGACCATTTGGAAACTTGGGCTCTGCCCGAGGGCCCGGGGTCAGTAGGGGGCCCCATGAGATGCCCCTCGTACCTTTTTCATAGGCTTTTTTGAGTTTGGGCAAGGACACAGGGGCCCCATATCCCCTATTGCCCAGAGGCCCCATGAGTTGTCAGTCCGCTCCTGGCTGACACCTTAAGAGTTCCCTTCACTGGAACTAGAAGGCCAAGCCTAGCCCCTGAAAAATAATCCCCCATCCACCACACTTTACACTTGGCACAATGCAGTCAGGAAAGTACCGTTCTCCTGGCCACCGCCAAACCCAGACACGTCCATCAGATTGCCAGACAGAAAAGCGTGATTGGTCACTCCAGAGAACACGTCTCCACTGCTCTAGAGTCCACCACAGCATCAGACGTTTTGCATTGCACTTGGTGATGGAAGGCTTGGATGCAGCTGCTCGGCCATGGAAACCCATTCCATGAAGCTCTTTACGCACTGTTGTTGGGCTCATCTGAAGGCCACACCAAGTTTGGAGGTCTTTAGCTATTGACTCTGCAGACAGTTGGTGACTTCTGCGCACTGTGCGCTTCAGCATGCGCTGACCCCGCCCTGTCATGTGACGTGGCCTACCACTTGGTGGCTGGGGTGTCCCCAGGGGCAGTCTGACCATTTGGAAACTCGGGCACTGCCCGAGGGCCCGGGGTCAGTAGGGGGCCCCATGAGATGCCCCTGTTACCTTTTTCATAGGCTTTTTTTGAGTTTGGGCAAGGACACAGGGGCCCCATGATCCCCTATTGCCCAGAGGCCCCATGAGTTGTCAGTCCACCCCTGTGTGTCCCAATACTTTTTGGCAACATCGTGCATATACACAGTATATACATATAAATAGATTACAGTTTCACTTTAAGCAGATAGCAGAGAACAGAAGAAACCACCCGTAAATGTTAAGCAATGCTCATCATCGTGTTCTGGTATTTGCTCATATTTCCCTGTAAACTCTCAGATGAATGCCTCTTGTTCATCTGCGTTGATCCAGGAAGAGTCATATCCTGCAGCACAGCGAAGGCTCAGGCTTCCTCCAGCAGAATAGGCCATGAATCTCTCAGCTGTTCTGGGTTTCTGTTAATCGGACTCTCGGGTCTGTTTGCACTCAGCCGAGAGCCATCTTCCTGACACGTGAACCGAAAGCCCATGAATCTTACCAGGTCAGAGGTTCCTGGCTCCTTGCCTCAGGCCACCCTTTCCACTGTCTCTGCCTTTGAAAGAGAAAATCAAAAAAACAGAACAAGGAAACAAACTAAAATAAGCACATAATGAGGATGAGGATGAATTCGTCAGTCAGGGCCCCATGCTTCTGTGTCTTCCAGTCAGATCTGCTTCATGTAATGGACAGAAGGAGCTGCAGGACACAAGATGCAGGCTTATTAGATCTGTCTAGGAAAATTCTGTTATAATTAGATGTCAGGATAATGTGGAGCATTTCAGGAAGCCAGCTTTGTACTTCCCAGATCTGTACCATTGTTTTGTTTTTTCTTTGTTTGTTTTTTTTGCTGTGCAAAGAATTGAATACAGTGGGGATTGAAGGTTTGGGCACCCCAGCTAAAAAGTTGTATTAATGTGCGTAAAGAAGCCAAGGAAAGATGGAAAAATCTCCAAAAGGCATCAAATTACAGATTAGACATTCTTATAATATGTCAACAAAAGTTAGATTTTATTTCCATCATTTACACTTTCAAAATAACAGAAAACAAAAAAATGGCGTCTGCAAAAGTTTGGGCACCCTGCAGAATTTATAGCATGCACTGCCCCCTTTGGCAAGCTGAGACCTGCCAGTGTCATGGATTGTTCTCAATCATCGTCTGGGAAGACCAGGTGATGTCAATCTCAAAGGTTTTAAATGCCCAGACTCATCTGACCTTGCCCCAACAATCAGCACCATGGGTTCTTCTAAGCAGTTGTCTAGCAAACTGAAAATAGTTGACGCTCACAAAGCTGGAGAAGGCTATAAGAAGATCGCAAAGCGTTTTCAGATGTCAATATCCTCTGTTCGGAATGTAATTAAGAAATGGCAGTCATCAGGAACAGTGGAAGTTAAAGCAAGATCTGGAAGACCAAGAAAAATATCAGACAGAACAGCTCGCAGGATTGTGAGAAAAACAATTCAAAACCCACGTTTGACTGCACGATCCCTCCAGAAAGATCTGGCAGACACTGGAGTTGTGGTCACTATTCCACTATAAAGAGATACTTGTACAAATATGGTCTTCATGGAAGAGTCATCAGAAGAAAACCTCTTCTACGTCCTCACCACAAAAATCATCGTTTGAACTTTACAAATGAACATATAGACAAGCCTGATGCATTTTGGAAACAAGTTCTGTGGACCGATGAGGTTAAAATTGAACTTTTTGGTTCACAGCTGGTCACACATAATGGCCCAGTTAAAATGATGGGTCTTTACTGTGGTCACCAGGGCTGATGTTAGAAACCATACAGCCTACCTGACAGGTAGGTGGGGGATCAGGGGCGGACTGACCATTTGGAAACTCGGGCACTGCCCGAGGGCCCGGGGTCAGTAGGGGGCACCATGAGATGCCCCTGGTACCTTTTTCATAGGCTTTTTTGAGTTTGGGCAAGGACACAGGGGCCCCATATCCCCTATTGCCCGGGGACCCCATGAGTTGTCAGTCTGCCCCTGTGGGGGATATGTTTGCTAAAATGCCACGGACGCGATGCTACGCTTTGCAGCCATGGCAGACATTATATTCTAATTAAACAAGATCCATTCAGGTGCATAGCGCTGCAAAGAACGCTGATGTGAGGTTAAAGCAGACGTGAGGAGGCAAGATACCTTCTCACCACCAAAGAGTGATCCAAATGCTGACTGCACATCAGAATGCAAAGCACATGCGAATAACCCCTAATTTGTTTTATTATTATTTTTTAGAATTTAAATTTTTTTAAAACATTTTTCACAATTTTATTTGAGGTGATTGTAGCCGTATTTGCGACAGAAACAATTGAGTCCTGTCCGTGATACTTTTTTTATTTGCACTAACATACAATTTTGAAGACAAGCTTTTGGGGAGTGTCCCCTTTTTTATGGTCCAAGCAGTACTTAGTACTGCTTGGACCTTGAAGAAGGGGACATTCCCCGAAAGCTTGTCCTCAAAATTGTATGTTAGTGCAAATAAAAAAAGTATCACGGACAGGACTCAATTGTTTCTGTTACAATTTTATATATTTTTATTATTATTATACAGGAGTTATATAGCGCCAACAGTTTTCTCAGCGCTTTACAATATAACGGGAGACAATACATCATTTTCTTTTTACATTTTTTTAACTGCCTTGTTGGGGGCTTTGGTGTAATATCAGGGGTCCAAACAGGTCTCTGATGTCTCACTTTTGAAACAGAGAAATGGACTGAGGACAGAGATTCCCCAGTCTCTTTCTTTGCAGCCTCAGCTGCACTGGACAGTGAATGAATGGGAAGTGCTTTGTGCTGAGAGGTTTCCTGCTTCAGGTATGAATGGACACAGGGGAGATCGCTACTGATTGTTCACTGTGTTCATTCAGGAAAGGAGGGGACCATTAAATGACATATTTACCGGCCCCTTCTCCATTCTGAAATGATCCCTGTGTGCCTGCAGCAGCTTTTGGTGGGAGAGGGGAGGAAGGAAGCCAGCAGCACGGTGGGGGTGACAGAGGGGGTGCTGGGCAGCGGGTGGAAGGGGCAGATACTACAACCAATCCAGAGGGAGAAGGCCAGCAGTGCTACAGGGGGATCCACAAGTGTCACGAGGCAGTGCAGTCAGCCCTCCTCCTGCTGTGAACTGATGGGGCCTGGACCCGGTACAGGTGGTGGGTCAGCTTACTACCATATCAGTGGCCCTGGCGGCTACCAAGTCCTGTCTGGAGTTGCTACCAACCTCATCTCCAGGAAACAACCTTAAAATGGACCTGTCATTAAATTCACAAGTCTGCATGAATTCATTCCTGACGGAATATATAGGAACACAGCAACAAGATCAGTTCTGAGAAAAGCTCCAATTTTTTTTTAAGGTTTTTATTGCCTATAAAGGTAATTTTCATCATGCCAATATACAATACAAAGAGATATAAGTACCTAATAAGAAAAATGCTGCTACAAAAATAAAAAGACATTGATACCATACACCCAGGGGCGGACTGACCATTTGGAAACTCGGGCACTGCCCGAGGGCCCGGGGTCAGTAGGGGGCCCCATGAGATGCCCCTGGTACCTTTTTCATAGGCTTTTTTGAGTTTGGGCAAGGACACAGGGGCCCCATGATCCCCTATTGCCCGGGGTCCCCATGAGTTGTCAGTCCGCCCCTGCATACACCCTTAAATTATGGGTGTACATTGAAAGGCCTTCTACTGTATATTCAGTACTTTCTTATCATCATACAACAACTTTTGTAACATAACAGATTAACCAAAGCAATAAAAAAAACAAAAGAAAAAAAAAATATTTTGAAGTGCCTCGTGTTTACCCTTAATCCATAGTCAATGACCCCTGACTTCCATTTCCCAAGTTCCCCTTTTTACCATTATAAATACATCCTTTGGGATCCAGTCAGTGACTTTGCGTAGGCCAGTGCTTCTCAACCTTTTTTAGTCAAGACACCCTTGAAAATTGTGCACAATCTTGAAGCATCCCATTCTAAAATGTAAAAAAACGAAACTATTAGTTTTACATAAAGCAGCAACTTCCACATACGTAGGGCACCCAACGTAAGAGTCGATTTATTCTTCCACAGCAAACTCACCTTTGAACACTGGTACTGACTAGTATTCCATTCTCTCCAGTTTCTCTCCCCCACTCAGCTAATGTGACCCCAGTACTGAGGGGCAGGTGAGGGACAAACATGGATGGTGTGCAGGCGTCCAACATCATCCAATGACATCATTGGTTGTTAGGAGGTTGTAATGGTGCACAATGAAAATCTGTGGCTCTGAGCAGCTAAAAGGCAGGCTTCATCCATCCGCTGGCTTATATACAATTTTGGGCAATTTTTTAGGCATTTTGCCAAGACACTCCTGAAGAAAACTGAAGGTACCCCAGTTCAAAAAGGCTGGTGTAGGCTGAGATGACATCTTTGGTTTGCTGAAGGCAAGAGGAAGCATTTCCACAGTTTACTCTTCCTCATGAACAGACATTTAAAGAGCAGCTTCAGTCCCCCAC
Organism: Staurois parvus; assembly: GCF_062004578.1. Classification (NCBI taxonomy): domain Eukaryota; kingdom Metazoa; phylum Chordata; class Amphibia; order Anura; family Ranidae; genus Staurois; species Staurois parvus. The sequence goes on from NW_028320701.1 coordinate 109,095, forward strand.
TCTTCCCAAAAATAAAAGTCAGCAGCTACAAATACTGTAGCTGGTGAATTTTAATAAAAGGACACTTCTCCAGGGATCCAGCACTATCCTCAACTTGGCTGGTTCTTCACTGATCTTCTGGTCCCCGGTGGTGGCATGTTTACGAAGGGGAGCCGGTTGTGACTCCTTGTAGCTTCACAACTACCTACTGCACATGCATGAGCCACGCTGCGCTATGTGAATTGTTCCATAGCCTTCTGGGACCTGTAATGTATCCCAGAAGGCTGCGGGCAAAGGCGGAGGCCAAACCTCCGCTCAGATCTCCTAGGTGGGAGAGGGTTCCTGTCAAAAGTCGTAGAGGAGGGTGAAGGAGGCCAACTAATTGGAACTCCCCTTTTGGGTGATGTTCCACTAGAAAGAATAAATGCAATGAAAAAAAAAATCACTTGAAAACAGGAACACCACCAAGAAGTCTTTTAGAATGCAATTGGATTTTCCACTGCGATGGCCTTCCCATTTCAAAACCATGATCACCAATGTGGAGTTGCCTCCTCTTTGTAAATATAACATCCTCCACTTTTCTAAGAAGACTTTCATCAAGATTGTGGTGGGTATCTGTGGGATTTTGTGCCCATTTGTGAGGTCAGGAAATAATGTTGAATGAGATGACCTTGGCTTGCAGTTGACATTCATCCCAAAGGTGTTCTGTAGGGTTGAGGTTGGGGCTGTGTGTGGGTCACTGGAGTTCCTCCACACCAAACTGGTCAAACCTTGTCTAAATAAAGATGTTGGATGAGAAGACCTGGCTCATTCTAATTCATCCCAAAGGTGTTCAGTAGGGTTGAGGTCAGGGCTTTGCGCAGGACACTGGAGTCCCTCCACACCAAACTGGTCAAACCTTGTCTAAATAAAGATGTTGGATGAGAAGACCTGGCTCATTCCAATTTATCCCAAAGGTGTTTAGTAGGGTTGAGATCAGGGTTTTGCGCAGAACACTGGAGTGCCTCCACACCAAACTGGTCAAACCATGTCTAAATAAAGATGTTGGATGAGAAGACCTGGCTCATTCCAATTCATCCCAAAGGTGTTCAGTAGGGTTGAGGTCAGGGCTTTTTTCATTACACTCAAGATCCTCCACACCAAACTGGTCCAACAATGCCAGCTGGAGCTGGCTTTGTGTACAGGAGCACAGTTATTTATTTTTTAGTCCGCGGAGGTGCAAATAACAAAAACCCATAATTGAACAAAAAACATGCAAGTGCAAAACACAAACACAAAAAAGTGCACTTAGGAGTGTGCTTTCTTCCACCCCCCTAAAGGGGTAGGACCTCTACTCTGATCCCCTGGGGCGCAAGGCTCCTGATGGGGACAAAGGTTTCCAAATGGGGACAAAGGTTTCCAAATGATCCACCTAGCCAAAAGGCCTGGCAGACCCCTTTCCTTGTGGCTAACCAAAGTCAACCACCAAGTACTAGGTCAGGGAGCTCTCCCAAAGAGAGACCCCCCAGGAACAGGGGAGGAAGGAACCTGATGGCCATGCATCTTTTCCCTATTCTTCAAGGCAGGCCCAAGGACCCACACCCTCCATCCTAGTGAGAAAAAAAAACACACACGTAAGTGAAAGGTGACAAAACAGTGGGAGAAAAATAAATAAGTGGCCATGCAATAGTGCACTAGCTAGGCCCTGAGACCCTTAGCAAAAAAATTGCCCTAGGCTTAGCCCTAAAAGGCGCAGTACAGAAAATGTGTTTGGAACAGTGACTATGTGCACTTTTCACACTTGGGTTCCCACCCCCATGTGTTACTAAGAGCACCCCTGAGGTGACCACTCCCAGAGGGCACTGGTCCACGGACTCTCTGCCTCCCCGATCCCTGGCCAGACAAGGTAGACCCATTCAAATCAGGAGGAACTGGGCCCCTCCAGCTTTCCCGGTGGAATTACTCCCAGGCCCCAACAGCCTGTGGGGGCCTCGGTTTCTCTTCCAGCCGGTACTAACCTTCAGAGCTCTCATCATACCAGCAGGGGTGCTATACAGTCAGCCATCCTTGCCTTAAAGGAAGAATGTCAGCGGAGCGCCCCTACTGGACACTGATAAGAACAGATGCTACACTTGATCTTAGCCAAAAGGCAGGGGCACATTCATGGTGGAACAGAAAAGAACCTTCCCAAAAACTGGTAGCACAAGGCTTGTCAGGAATAAATCCCAGCATTTATATTAGCACAGACACCTTAATACAATCACCGTGAAATGTGTCAAGGCATTCATTGACTGCCAAGTAATTGTTCCTTAGAATACTCCTGGCATAGACATCTATAATGGAGTCGTCCAACTGTGGATGTTTATCCAAAGAGCAGGCACGCCTTGGCTGTGTTCCTGGCTACGCTCTCCAGATGGCATGACCTCCTATGACCAGGAGCATGAGATGATGTAAAGATATGAATGGATCTTCTGGAGCCGACTTCACTCATATTTGCGCAGTCGCTGGTTCTATTGCATCTTTTACAGCTTGCCTGCATTACATGTTTGTACTTCATGTTTATCTATATTTATTTTGATTTTGGGAAGATCTGTGTGGATTAATGTGATGGCTGAACACGAACAGCTAAAAATTATGATAATAAAAAATGATAAACTGTTACCAATGAAAAAAAAATGTTAAAAAATAAACTTCATAACTACTAATATTCCCCAGTAGGGCACACACTGTGTATTTATATAACAGAAGTGGTTAAAACAGCGAGCATGCATTATCTTAAAGGAAAGCTGTACTGACTGACAGACATAGTCTACTATTGATAACCTTCTGAAAATACTGCTTGTCTGAACTTAAAGAAAATCTAAAATTTGGCTGGACATACACTTTAATGGTAAGAAAGCTTAGAGTGCTGACTTTATCTCTGTAACAGAACCGACCCCAGACTGCGCTTGGGAACTTCCGTTAGACTACCGCTTCCCCGTCCGAACACCGACCACAGACACCACAGCAGACCATACAAGACTAGACGACACCAATCTTGAAGTAAACCAGGAAGTAGTTTATTTGAACACAGATACAAGATATATACACTCGGGACAATCCCCCCTTCCTGCATAATGACACAGGGCGGGGCAATCTACATTTAGTAACAAGAGACACACAGGTATTCAAGCTTCACACCAGCAGACAGTATTTCCGTTAGAATACCGCTTCCCCGTCCGAACACGGACCACAGACACTACAGATTTGAAGTAAACCAGGAAATAGACTACTTTATTTTAACACAGATACAAGATATATACATTCAAGGGAACAACCCCCCACCCGCATAATGACACAGGGCGGGACAATCTACCTTTAGTAACAAGAGACACACCAACAGACAGTCCCATCAGGAGGGAGGGCTGCTGGAGACACCCCCCCCCCCCACTAAGCTAATACACATAAACACATACATCCCATAATAGTTTGCTCCCAAGCAAGACACACAATAGAACAATAGGATGCAACCACAACCACATGGCATTAAACAATCAACAACCCTCCACCCCAATATTAGGACAGATCTCCCTGTACCCCTAACAGGCACAGGGTGACTTACACATAATAGGGATATGGGGAGCTGAGACAGGAGTCTCCCCACCTCTCCAAAGTGAGCTGGGTTCCATGGGCCCCCCACCCAAAGTGACTCCTGTCACAATCTCCTTTAGGCTCCAATATTTGCTGCACATCTTGGGTCTCTAACCTGTAGAGGGTTTGCTCTGTGACATTTTCACAGATTTTAGTGGCTCTCCAGTGTTTTGATTGTCTTCGGATGCTTTTATAGATGTACATTCATCAGGAACTCCTTCCTACTACAGAAACAAAAAAAAAAATGCATATAACCCCTATATATGGATTCAAAACATTAGTATTATAATACAGGGTCTATAAAGCCCCAACAGTTTTTGCAGAGCTTAATATATATATATATCAGGGGCGGACTGACCATTTGGAAACTCTGGCACTGCCCGAGGGCCCGGGGTCAGTAGGGGGCCCCATGATATGCCCCTGATACCTTTTTCATAGGCTTTTTTGAGTTTGGGCAAGGACACAGGGGCCCCATGATCCCCTATTGCTCGGGGGCCCCATGAGTTGTCAGTCCGCCCCTGATATATACAGTGGGGATGGAAAGTTTGGGCACCCCAGCTAAAAATTTTTATTAATGTGCATAAAGAAGCCAAGGAAAGATGGAAAAATCTCCAAAAGGCATCAAATTACAGATTAGACATTCTTATAATATGTCAACAAAAGTTAGATTTTATTTCCATCATTTACACTTTCAAAATAACAGAAAACAAAAAAATGGCGTCTGCAAAAGTTTGGGCCCCCTGCAGAGTTAATATCTTGTACTGCCCCCTTTGGCAAGTATCACAGCTTGTAAACGCTTTTTGTAGCCAGCCAAGAGTCTTTCAATTCTTGTTTGAGGTATCTTTGCCCATTCTTCCTTACAAAAGTCTTCCAGTTCTTTGAGATTTCTGGGCTGTCTGTCACGCACGGCTCTTTTAAGGTCTATCCAGAGATTTTCAATTATATTGAGGTCAGGAGATTGTGAAGGCCATGGCAAAACCTTCAGTTTACGCCTCTTGATGTAATCCCCCGTGGATTTCGAGGTGTGTTTAGGATCATTATCCATTTGTAGAAGCCATCCTCTCTTTAACTTCAGCTTTTTCACAGATGGCATCAAGTTACCATCCAAAATTTGCTGAAATTTTATTGAATCCATTTTTCCTTCTACTCGTGAGATGTTCCCTGTGCCACTGGCTGCAACACAACCCCAAAGCATGATTGATCCAACCCCATGCTTAACAGTTGGACAGAGGTTCTTTTCATTCAATTCTGTGCCCCTTCTTCTCCAAACGTACCGTTGCTCATTCCGGCCAAAAAGTTCAATTTTAACCTCATCGGTCCACAGTTTGTTTCCAAAATGCATCAGGCTTGTCTATATGTTCATTTGCAAAGTTCAAACGATGATTTTTGTGGTGAGGACGTAGAAGAGGTTTTCTTCTGATGACTCTTCCATGAAGACCATATTTGTACAAGTATCTCTTTATAGTGGAATAGTGTACCACAACTCCAGTGTCTGCCAGATCTTTCTGGAGGGATCGTGCAGTCAAACGTGGGTTTTGAATTGTTTTCTCACAATCCTGCGAGCTGTTCTGTCTGATATTTTTCTTGGTCTTCCAGATCTTTCTTTAACTTCCACTGTTCCTGATGACTGCCATTTCTTAATTACATTCCGAACAGAGGATATTGACATCTGAAAACGCTTTGCTATCTTCTTATAGCCTTCTCCAGCTTTGTGAGCGTCAACTATTTTCAGTTTCAGTTTTCTAGACAACTGCTTAGAAGAACCCATGGTGCTGATTGTTGGGGCAAGGTCAGATGAGTCTGGGCATTTATAACCTTTGAGATTGACATCACCTGGTCTTCCCAGACGATGATTGAGAACAATCCATGACACTGGCAGGTCTCAGCTTTGCAAAGGGGGCAGTGCATGCTATAAATTCTGCAGGGTGCCCAAACTTTTGCAGACGCCATTTTTTTGTTTTCTGTTATTTTGAAAGTGTAAATGATGGAAATAAAATCTAACTTTTGTTGACATATTATAAGAATGTCTAATCTGTAATTTGATGCCTTTTGGAGATTTTTCCATCTTTCCTTGGCTTCTTTATGCACATTAATACAAATTTTTAAGCTGGGGTGCCCAAACTTTCCATCCCCACTGTATATATATGCAAGATTTAAAGGCAAAAGACTGTTTTCTCGCAATGACAATGTTGTTGCAGGCTACCCTCTGTTATGCTATTTTAATCAATGTTTTGTCCACTGATTTCTGGTACTTCTATTATGACCCCCACAGAGAGTTCCCCTGGCCAAATTCATGACTTTGGTCCCTCATCACCTCAGGAGTGTTTTTAGTTGTCTTATAATCCACATTTGTGATTGAAAGTCCTCATAATAGCCATGACAGGTGTCCCAGGCTGGGAACCTTGCGATCCGGGATCTTTCCTCAAGCAATATGGCAAGCTACTGGAGGGGATGACCGGATGAGCTGCGGAAAGTAAGGCCGCTTTCACATTAAGGGTCTGATCAGGTCCGCCTGTCGGTTTTTCAGGTGGACCTGTCCATTCACCCCTGTGGTCCAGTGGGTTTAAACGGACTTGTGTCCATTTACACCTGACAACCTCCGATCCAGTCTGCTAAAGAAAAACAGAAGGGTATCCGTTGTCCTCTGTTTAGGCACATTTGATCAGAGGACAGTCGGGTGTAAATGGACAGCGGAGTTCATTTACATCGTGCTGCCCATAGAGCAGAGCGGGCTCTGTCCATGTCTACTCTGCAGAAACCGAGCGGGCACAGACCTGTCATCTGCCCACTCTGCTCCTATCAGCGGACAGATCCCCTGCTGGTCAAAACAAAGTCTGGCCTGTTTGAAAGGGGCCTTAGAGTTGAACAACTTCAGTGCTTCAGCTGTGGAGTTTGAGGATTAATTGATCCACAGTGCCTGCAGCTGCAGAGTTCAGTTGTAGAGTTCATTTACTGTTCATTAGGCATATGAATATAGCTCAATTGCCTGGTCATATGTTCACTTTAAAAAGGCCGTTCAAGTTAAAACTGATATTTTAGTCTGGTGAGCTCTTTGTTTTGGGGACCCCACTGGAGAAATCTCCCCATCCTCCTACCTGTTAGATTTTATTGTGTTTGCGCCCACCTTTATGTGTTTTCACTACTTTTTTGCAGTCCCCTTAATGTAAGATAAATTATACATCCAATAGGAAGAGCGTGACTTATATATAATAATGGCCACAGCAGGTGAGCTGGCTCAGAAACCGAAGCAAAGACATCGCACCACTGGAGACCACTAGAGATAAAGGGTTCTTTACAGTAACTCATTGGCACCTACCAGGAATTGGGATACATTTTCGGCCAGACTGACCCTTTCATAGACCTGTTTGTCACTGAGGTATGATAAGTCACCTGTAACCTGTCCGACTATTGACATCCACACTCTTGTTCCCAAAGATCTGTTACCTGATGGTTTTCACGCTGGTGGTGGGTGGTCACCTCGGTCGCTATGAACGTCACATTCTTTCACCGTAGACCTTTGTTTTTCTTTCTTCCCTCTGCCTGCTGCTGCTGCTGATCTGCTGATGTTCTGGCATGCTCCACAGACAACTTTTGCATGCGTGGCCTGTCTAATTTTTACCCAGATTTAACGAAACGGATCCGAACTTCCTATCAGAGTAAGTTCTCGGAGGGTAGAGCTTGGTGCTTGTGTTTGCCTTATATCTTATGAAATGTGTTTTTGTTTCCCTCAAACACATTTCTCCTGCATGGGTCCTTCTGTTGTTGGCTTATGGAACGTATGGAGTTCAGCTGGCAGTTTGCTGGCTTGTGATTTTGTGAACATTGAACTACACCGCACTACTGAGTGATGCCACCATAGAAACATGTCTGCCGTATTTATCAGGATAACTCTGTGCATACACTGTAACCCGTTTGTGACTTGTTTTATGGATGATGTCTGTGCTGATATAAACGTTGTTCTTTGTATACAAATCTTGTATAACTATCTGTTATGTCCTTTGTGATCTGACCTTACGACCTAAACTTTCCCATCCCTTCTCTTCCTGCAAGATGGTCTCCTGTCAAATGTATTAAAGTATATCGAAAGTCAAAACCTTTTTTTTTTTTGTTTCGGATACAGTAAGGCCAAGTTTGCACTAGCTTTGTTAGCAGTGTAACGGAACCGGACCCCGACTGCGCTAGGGTACTTCCGTTAGACTCCCGCTTCCCTGTCCGAACACAGATCCACGGACACCACCGCTGACCATACAAGACTAGACAACACCAGTCTTGTATTAAACCAGGAAATAGACTGCTTTATTTTAACACAGACACAAGATATAAACATTTAAGGCAGCGGTTCTCAACCTGTGGGTCGCGACCCCTTTGGGGGTCGAACGACCTTTTCACAGGGGTCACCTAAGACCATCGGAAAACACATATTTCCGATGGTCTTAGGAACCAAGACACCACTCCTCTATCTGTCTCCAGGCGGGTCCGCCCACATGCAGATACGCCCACATACGAATACATGGCATGATGACATCATCGCGCCAACCCCATCACATACACCCCGTACAAATTCAGGTGTATGTGACAGGGTTGGCGCCATAATGTACTTATGTGGACCAGTCACACATGTGTAAAGAGCAGCTACTGTGTAGAAAGCAGCTGCTGTGTTGAAAGTAGCTACTGTGTTGAAAGCAGCTACTGTGTAGAAAGCAGCTACTGTGTTGAAAGAAGCAGTATTGGAAGTAATAGTAGCAAAATTACAGTTATAAAGTAGCAACGAAAATAGTTTTATGGTTGGGGGTCACCACAACATGAGGAACTGTATTAAAGGGTCACGGCATTAGGAAGGTTGAGAACCACTGAGTTAAGGGAACAACCCACCTCCCTGCATAAGGACACAAGGCGGGGGAAAACCAAATCTAGCAACAAGAAACACATCAGCAGACAGTCCCATCAGGAGGGAGGGCTGCTGGAGACACACACCCCACCAAGCCAATTCACAAACACATACATCCCATAATAGTTTGCTTCCAATCAAGACACACAATAGAACAATGGGACACAACTACATGCCATTAAACAATGACCAACCTCCCACCCCACCTATACATGTCTACACAATATCAGGACATCTCACTCTGCACCCCTAACAGGCACAGGGTGACTTACACATAAGAGGGATATGGGGAGCTGAGACAGGGGTCTCCCCACCTCTTTAAAGTGAGCTGTGTTCCATGGGTCCCCCACCCAAAGTCACTCCCGTCACAAGCAGGCATTAGAAAGGCATTTGGGAAGTGTTTTTTAATGCTCCTCAAACGCCTATGAAAATTCTGCACATGGCCGCACACAGTGCTGTTCACACTGAAGTGTTAGCGTCACGTCATGGCAAAATTGACACCTCATGTCCAGTCAGTAGGAGTTGAAGCCTCCCATTCAAGTCTATGGTGACCTTCCTTAAATGCCTGGCAGGAGGTTGCAAGGCGTTTGCGGAGCGTTAATACCATTAAACTTCATTATAGGCGTTTGTGGTGCAGTTTTAATGCTTAGCAAATTCCTATCAAATGAGCATAGAACACAGAAGTGAGCGCTATAGATAAGCTGCTGTGACACCAATAAAAAGGTACCAAAAACCTTCCAAGATCAATATATCAAAAAATAGGTGTCACCAAACGCCTGTCTAATGCCTGTCAAATGCTATAGGGGCGTTTGACAAGAGTTAGAAATTAGTCAAGTGTGAACGAGCCCTGAAGAATGCATAAGGCTCCATTCAGACCTGTGTGAGTGCATTTATGAGTGGATGTCACTGGTAGGGCAGTCTACTCATTTCAGAGGGCTGACCTACCCACAGGGAAAAAAGTCCCTGACCCCCTTTTTCCTGATGCATAGGGGTGCCATTAAGAATTAATGGACCCCTGTGTGTCTACTGAAGAGTATCGTGTTTGCCTGCGGGTTGGAAATACGTGCAATTTTGAAAGTGTTCCCAGCCCACGATAATGTGAACCTTGCCATAAAACCATCTGTCATCTTTGTCCCTTTAGGCAGGTGTCAGGAATCAGTAGCAGGAATGGCCAGATCTGCGTGGCTATACTCAGGAAAATGAGACTATATATGCTTTAAGCAAGTTTATTGACAGGGAAACAAAACACATCCAAACAACCAAAATACACAGCAAATGTGAAAATGCAAGTGAACCATAAACCAAGTGACAAAAGATCTAACAACCTATAATACAACATAGACAAAGTAAGGAACACAAATCACAGGGCAAAACTGAAAGTGCATGGAACCGATGGGTAGGTATCACATACCTGGTGATGGAGGCCAATGGAGAGAGGGCTTCCCTTGCAGGTAAGTTCCGGACTCCCCTGAGAGTGCGACAGCGGGAGTCTGGCCCAAAGTTGCACAGGTTGCCTGTAGGAGTGCTGGTTGGTGGTCCACTCAGAAGCACAGCTGGTGCACGGAGGTAGGTCTGCAGACAGGAGGCCCTTCCTATGTAAGCCCTTCCGGGATTTAGATGTTTACTGGGTAGTCGGTTCAAGCCAAGGTCAGGTACTAGGTGGGAATCAGAGCGGACGTAGTCAGATGGGATAGCCGAGGTCATACACAGAGGAGCGAGAGAGAGAGTATCCGTAAGCCAAGCCGAGGTCAGATCAGGGGTAAATCAGAGTAGACAGGTCCAGGAGCAAGCCGAGTCGGTAACAGGAAATCACAGGTCAGAATCACAGGAACCAGGAACAGGGTACGGGGAGCTAGAGATCATCCAGCAACTTGAGGAAGTGATGAGCCTCCTTATAAAGGCCGTCTGGCACCAAACTGAGGCTGATGTGACCTTCTGCAGCCATGCGGAGTACTGGCAGAAATGCCAGATCTTCCAGAACTTCTGCCGTGGACAGGACCCTGACAGTAGGGGGAACAAAACCTGGGATCCAGAACAAGGGAGAGCAGATACAAAGCAGTAGGGTACAGAGCAGGATCACAGCTAGCAGTATCTGGCAGCAGGCCAACACTGGAGCAAGAGGCACTACTAGGGGAGGACCTAAATCCTCTTCCAGCAGCCAGCATCAGGTGAAAACTATTTACTGAGATCTGCTCGCTCCTGGGAGACCCTCACTGGTGGACACTAAAATTACAACCAGCCGCCTAGGGAACCACAGTGCCACCAGCCAGCGATCCAGGTCCTGACAGTACAGGCTTCCCTTCACTTCTTGTCTTGTAGACACAATAGAAAATGAAAAATATGCCTTTTTAGGTGCAAAACAATAGATCAAATTTTGAAGCCCCACCCCAATTATAATAATCCTGATACCAGTATATTCCAATGCAATGTCCTTTAGAAGATCAAATGAGGAATCCAACGCATTTTGGGGTCCCAAACTCTCCCCTCCACCCAGGATGGAAAACAATGTACAGTATATGGCCTTTATTAAAGGTAAAATGTTTTGATCAGAATAATATCAAGTACAGAACTGATCAGCAGGTTGTTTTGCATCTTTAGCCCTTGATGAAAGGGGTGAGTTTGAGAGCACAAAATGCATTGGATTCCTCCTTTGATCTTCTACCTGACCTTACATTGGAATATATTTGCATCTGGAATGTTAATTTGCAGTGCGGCACTTCAATTTTGCATCCATTGTTTTGCACTACAAACCAAGGAAATGATGGAATCCTCTGGTGTATAGAAGCTGCCATCCCGGGAATCAGACAGTTTGTACGAACACCACGGCAGTACTAAAGGATAGCAAGACAAATAGGACAACCCCAGACTTCTATGCTACCTATTCCCTTTCCCAAGTCTCTTAGGCAGGTGTCACCACCACAAGTGTCCCCATAGAAAGATCCATTCTGGGGATAACCCAACATTTTGGATTTTCCTTCAGTTTCAGTCTAGGACCAATATAGAGGGGGGGTGGGGATTTCCCTTAGCAGGAACCTAGACAGCAACATAGACCTGACAACGGTTCCAACCCCTCACTACTGTATCCAAAACTAAAAAAAAAAATAACTGTTGGCTTGAAATACGCTTTCATTATTGTGTTGAGGCAACAGAAGCCAGTCCGTAAATGTTAGTGTGGCCATGCGTGGTCAGATTCAGAGTCCCCTGCAAAGGTATGACAGGACTGGCCTTGTAGGAGTTTTCTTTTCTTTATCTGTTGGAAATTCTATGTGTAACAGAACACCAATCCTTAACCTTTATATGGAGGAAGTGTTAATCATGCATATAGTATGTTGCATTCAGCCACTGGTTGAATTTAAGGGTACGTAACAGGTGGATAGAAGGACAAGTAGTTGAAGTTGACTTCCCATAATTCTGGGTGAAACATCTAACCTTAGGGTATCCCTAAGTATCAGAGGGTTGTCATGATACAACAGGTTCTTTTGCCTATCGTCCAGACTACATACAGACACATTCGTGATCGGTATATTGACAATGGTGCCAACATACCTTGGACTATCTACAATACAACATCTTGTAAAATAAGGGACTTTTCATGGCAGTGTTCCATTTGATTACCAAAGATTTATACATTCTCCATGTTCCCACATCAGTGTCAATATATCCAGATTCGAAATACAATAAACCCAACGTGTTTTAAAGAATCACCATCAGGGACTGAAGTCAAGATCTGCCTATATGAGATACGAGTGAAGGAAATGCGTATTTGCTCCCCGGCTGATGCTGAATGTTCGCCCCTCACACAGAAATGATCGGTCTAAGAATGGAATGTTCGGTGTAACACTGAGAAACAGAATAGCAACAACAAATTCAGCAGAAATGCGTCTAACAAATGATGACTGATCTGCATGTTCATGAGGGAAAGAAGGATTTGATCCCCTTCACAAAACATGACTTAGTACTTGGTGGCAAATCCCTTGTTGGCAATCACAGAGGTCAGAAGTTTCCTGGAGTTGGCCCCCAGGTTCGCACACATCTCAGGAGGGATTTTGGCCCACTCCTCTTGGCAGATCCTCTCCAAGTCATTAAGGTTTGGTGGCTGACGTTTGGAAACTCGAACTTTCAGATCCCTCCACAGATTTTCAATCGGATTAAAGTCTGGAGACTGGCTAGGCCACTCCAGGACCTTAATGTGCTTCTTCTTGAGCCGCTCCTTTCTTGCCTTGGCCGTGTGTTTTGGTTCATTGTCATGCTGGAACATCCATCCACAACCCATTTTCAATACCCTGGCTGAGGGAAGAAGGTTCTCACCCAAGATTTGACGGTACATTGCCCCGTCCATCGCCCCTTTGATGCGGTACAGTTGTCCTGTCCCCTTAGCAGAAAAACACCCCCAAATCAGAATGTTTCCACCACCATGTTTCACAGTTGGGATGGTGTTCTTGGGGTCATAGGCAGCATTTCTCCTCCTCCAAACACGGCGAGTTGAGTTGATGCCAAAGAGCTGGATTTTGGTCTCATCTGACCACAACACTTCCCACCAGTCCTCCTCTGCATCATTCAGATGTTCAGTGGCAGACTTCAGACGGGCCTGGACATGGGCTTTCTTGAGCAGAGGGACCTTGCAGGCACTGCAGGATTTCAGTCCTTGTCGGCGGAGTGTGTTACCAATTGTTTTCTTGGTGACGTTTCCTGTAGTTGGCCAACAGGTTTGCACACATCTCGGGAGGGATTTTGGCCCACTCCTTACTCCTTACTTATTTCCCTCATGAACATGCAGATCAGTCATCATTTGTTAGACGCATTTCTGCTGAATTTGTTGTTGCTATTCTGTCTCTCAGTGTTACAATACACCGAACATTCAATTTTTAGACCGACCATTTCTTGTGAGAGGGCAAACATTCAAAATCAGCAGGGGATCAAATACGCATTTCCTTCACTGTATTATGTAAATGAACAATCGATGAAGTATAGTAATGCCGATTTCCAAATCTGAAGATAATATCAGCACTTACAGATAGATGGTGAATCAATTACTTACCAGCCAAATTTAAAAACATGAGAGTATAAAAAATACAGTGAACGCTCCAATGGTCAACAGCTGAACATTCAAGGAAAACACATAAAAGTCCCAAAAATATATATATAAAGAAAATGCAGCGCTGTGTGATGTTACTATATTGCGGGCAGATATAAATAATAAATGAAACGAAAGCAAATAAATCAATAAATCAATAAATAAATCACAGTCCAGTAATGGTGCTCGCTGTTTCCCAGTGCAAAAGTTAGAAATGCGCACTAACCAGAAATGTATTAATAATACACATGTGTATATGATATCATGGAGATTCCCCTCTCATTTCTGGTCTGGTAATGGGCAGGAGCAATATAGTAACATCACATAGCGCTGCAAATTTAAAAACAGCCCCAGTCATAGAACCCAGGGGGTGTCTTTGGGGGCCACGGGAGGAACAGGGTGCACATGAGGGCCCAAGGAGAGCCAAAGCAGAATTGTATGTTGCAACAATATTGATATCAGTTAAACATCCAGCAATCCTCTAGGAACTAATCTGGTAGATCTCCCTAAACTGGATCAGGTGGATCCATGACTATGTATAAATGATCCATAATCATCTTTACCCCCAATTAGTGTAAATATAAAACTTCTAATCTATATAATATTGCAGTAACACAATCACATTGTAAAGTTGCTAATGTTTCTAACTAATGGGATAAAGTGTATCCCCAATAGCCAACACATGGGACAAAGAAGGTTTCATATATAATCCTTCTGACATCCATAGGCCCAATACGATAAAGTGCTGTTACATAAACTATAGTTGAATGTCGTCAATATAACCAAAAGTTCAGATTTACCTTACTCTAGGCACTCTTGAAAAATTTAGTAACAAAAAATAGAAAATTAAAAAAAAAACAGGATGCCCTAAACCAGCAATGGGCAAACTACGGCCCGCGGGCCTTATACGGCCCGGCGGACCTTTTAATCCGGCCCGCGGAGCTATGAGGATCTGTCCCCCTCGACGTATCTGCGCATGTGCCGGAGATCGCCGATCGGCTGCCAATGCCTGAAACTGGCACATGCGCAGATACGTCGAGGGGGACAGATCCTCATAGGAGACAGATTTTCATGCTACACCGGAACGGCACGGGAACACGGCGAGAGGAACGCGCGGAGCAAAGGTAAGTGAATTGACACAGGGGGGACTTGGGGACTTAATATGGGGGATGAATTACTATAGGGGGGATGAATTACTATAGGGGGGATGAATTACTATGGGGGATGAATTACTATGGGGGATGAATTACTATATGGGGGATGAATTACTATGGGGGATGAATTACTATAGGGGGGATGAATTACTATGGGGATGAATTACTATAGGGGGGATGAATTACTATATGGGGGATGAATTACTATGGGGGATGAATTACTATATGGGGGATGAATTACTATGGGGGATGAATTACTATGGGGGATGAATTACTATGGGGGATGAATTACTATAGGGGGGAGGAATTACTATGGGGGATGAATTACTATATGGGGGATGAATTACTATATGGGGGATGAATTACTATATGGGGGATGAATTACTATGGGGGATGAATTACTATATGGGGGATGAATTACTATGGGGGATGAATTACTATATGGGGGATGAATTACTATGGGGGATGAATTACTATATGGGGGATGAATTACTATATGGGGGATGAATTACTATGGGGGATGAATTACTATATGGGGGATGAATTACTATGGGGGATGAATTACTATATGGGGGATGAATTACTATATGGGGGATGAATTACTATGGGGGATGAATTACTATGGGGGATGAATTACTATATGGGGGATTAATTACTATGCTTACTATGGGGGAATATTACTATACTTACTATGGATGACACATACACATCATTCATCTACTCTTGGTCCGGCCCCCGGGTCCAATATATGAACCCATTGCGGCCCTCAAGTCAAAAAGTTTGCCCACCCCTGCCCTAAACCATAAGTAGTGGTGAAATACAAACAACAGGGTTTCAAAAGGATAACCCCCAATAAATGTATACCATTATAACCGACTCACTTGTGAATTACACAAAGTGGTGTCCTCGGAACCAATCATGAACATGTAAAGGGGAGAGAACCAAGGGAAAGAGATCCCATTGGTCAAGGGGTCCCAATGAGGCCAAACCGCGGCTTTAGAAATCATTTCAATCATTTATTGCAAAATATAAAATTACAAAATAATGAAATTACTCTATTCACCGTATGGTCCCCGCTGATACCCTTTCCATCTGAGGTGCCGGGACTTCTCAGCGCTGACTGCCACCTAGGATAACCACGTTGTCTCTAGCCTTCATGTATCTTTCTGTCGGTGGTGGTTGGGTCTGCTATAATTTCATTATTTTGTCATTTTATATTTTGCAATAAATGGTCGAATTGTTTTCTAACAATGAGGTTTGTCCTCATTGGGACCCCTTGACCAATGGGATCTCTTTCCCTTGGTTCTCTGCCCTTTACATACTCTTTGAATTTATCCAGACTGGCCCCTTATACATCCCAATGAGAAAGAAGTAGTACCAGGGGGCAAAACCAGATTCCTCTTATGTACTGTTCCAATATGGAGTACGGTCACGCCAATGCTGTTTTAATAATAGACAGGAAGAAATGAGTGGTACAGGTAGATGCTGCTTATCTCAGGAGGCTCAGTGGTGATAATGAGAAAAAGAGAGGAAGGCGCCTCTAAGTGCAGTATTGACAATTTATTTAGTAAACAATGGAAAATTTGCACTTACAAGAAAAACGGTTAAAAAGACTCATCGTGTGGTGATTAGATCCAGGTGGGACATCCAGCCATCTAGCAGCAAACTATGCCTATAGGATCAGGAAGTAGAGTCCCGGATGTGCCGGTGCATCAAAATGCATTTCGGTGCATGCTCAATAGGCTCCTTCTTCAGTCCACAATGAAGGTGCATGGAAGATCGTGATCTGATCCGGTATTATGGTGATGTGATTCATATAATAGGATTGCGCACTCACCAGATACGCAATCAGACTGCGCATTTATAAAATGCCAATCTCAGAAAACTGGAGGTCCCTTTATGGTCTGGTTTGGTCAGGTATCCACTGCCACACTTGGTACAGCTGCTCTGTGGGTGTTTAAAGCTCACAAGGAGCCCCAAAAAGAGGAGGCCAGATAGTGTATTATCCTTTAAACAGGAGGTGTTTATTCGAAATGTACAGCACAAAAAGTGAGGGAAACAAAAACACTGACCATCTGGTGTGCCCCCTATGATTATGTGCCGTTGCACGAAACGCATCAGGGAGGAGCTACAGCATTGTGACGTCACGCCACCGGCGCCACGTGGGCCCCGGCGGCCATCTTTAAAATCATCAGATGGTCAGTGTTTTTGTTTTCCTCACTTTTTTGTGCTGTACATTTGGAATAAACACCTCCTCCATCCCTTGCCTTTCTCCTTCTCTGGTCCCATCTCCCTATACTATCAGAGTTCCCATGTACCATCATGGCCCCCGTTTACCATCAGAGCCCTTTTTACCATCAGAGCCCTCTTTACCATCAGTGCCCCCCTTTAACCTCAGAGTCCCCACTTACAGAAAAAGCCTGTTAGTGCTCCCAGGTGTGACCAGAGGTGTGTGACTGACGCAGGGAAACGCAGACTTCAGATATGTGATAAACAATATAATTTATTAACACTAACAATACAAACATAAACGCAGTGCAATACTAAACATAATACAGTGCAAACAAACCAAACCAAACCACCCACAGATAACAGTACATACAAGCAAGCGTCGTCAGGCAGGCTGGGTCAATATCAATTGGGCAGGTAGGTACAGGGGGAGCAAGCGGAGATTGGTCGGGGTCACAGGCCAGGTTCAGCAGGTAGCTAGCAGCGTAGTACAGAGGGTCAGGCAGAGGGATGGTCAGGGTCACAAGCCAGGGATCAGAACAGGTAGCAGGCAGCGTAGTACAGAGAGTCAGGCAGAGGGATGGTCAGGCAAGCCAGGGATCAGAGCAGGGTCAGCAGAGAATCAGCCAGGAACAGAGAGCAGGAACAGGATACAGGGCCCAAGAGAAACACAACACCAAGGCAGAGTCTGCAAGTCTGGCCATCCCTTAAATACCCCAGCATAATCAGTTCCAGGTGTTAGCTGGCTGCAAAGTTGAGTCTCTGATTGCTGGGAGCACCCGCTGGCCAGCCCTGGTACTGCAGATCAAAAGGCAGGTGAGTCCCACCATTGCTGGCTAGTCCATTCCTGACAGTACCCCCCCCTCAAGGAGCAGCCTCAGGACGCTCCAAACAGTCCTAGCTGGGCAAAATGTTCCACCGCCCGGGTCTGGTAACTGGCGGGATATCAAAGACTGGCACACCGGGCAGGACTCCGGGCAGCGGCACACCGGGCAGGACTCCGGGCAGCGGCACACCGGGCAGGGGCACATCGGGCAAGGGCACACCGGGCAGAGGCACATCGGGCTGGACTCCGGGCAGAGGCACATCGGGCTGGACTCCGGGCAGAGGCACATCGGGCTGGACTCCGGGCAGAGGCACATCGGGCTGGACTCCGGGCAGAGGCACATCGGGCTGGACTCCGGGCAGAGGCACATCGGGCTGGACTCCGGGCAGAGGCACATCGGGCTACCGGGCGAGGCGGCAGGCACCGGGCCACCGGGCAGGGCGGCAGGCACCGGGCCACCGGGCGGGGCGACAGGCATCGGGCCCCCAGGAGGGGCGACAGGCATCGGGCCCCCAGGCGGGGCGACAGGCATCGGGCCCCCAGGCGGGGCGACAGGTCTCGGGCCCTCAGGCGGAGCGGCGGGCGCCGGACCCCCAGATGGAGTGACAGGTCTCGGGCCCCCAGGCGGAGCGACAGGTCTCGGGCCCCCAGGCGGAGCGGCGGGCGCCGGACCCCCAGATGGAGCGACAGGTCTCGGGCCCCCAGGCGGAGCGGCGGGCGCCGGACCCCCAAGTGGAGCGACAGGTCTCGGGCCCCCAGGCGGAGCGACAGGTCTCGGGCCCTCAGGCGGAGCGGCGGGCGCCGGACCCCCAGATGGAGCGACAGGTCTCGGGCCCTCAGGCGGAGCGACAGGTCTCGGGCCCTCAGGCGGAGCGGCGGGCGCCGGACCCCCAGATGGAGCGACAGGTCTCGGGCCCTCAGGCGGAGCGGCGGGCGCCGGACCCC
The DNA here is from genome assembly GCF_062004578.1 of Staurois parvus. NCBI lineage: Eukaryota > Metazoa > Chordata > Amphibia > Anura > Ranidae > Staurois > Staurois parvus. The sequence continues at coordinate 127,799 of NW_028320701.1, forward strand.
CAGGTGGAGCGACAGGTCTCGGGCCCCCAGGCGGAGCGACAGGTTTCGGGCCCTCAGGCGGAGCGGCGGGCGCCGGACCCCCAGATGGAGCGACAGGTCTCGGGCCCTCAGGCGGAGCGGCGGGCGCCGGACCCCCAGGTGGAGCAACAGGTCTCGGGCCCTCAGGCGGAGCGGCGGGCGCCGGACCCCCAGGTGGAGCGACAGGTCTCAGGCCCCTGGGCGGAGCAACAGGTCTGGGGCCCCCAGACGAAGCGGCGGGCACCGAGTCACCAGGCACGACAGTGGGCACCGAGTCGTCTGGCAAGACTGCGGGCACCGAGTTGTCTGGCAAGACTGCGGGCACCGAGTCAACTGGCAAGACTGCGGGCATCGAGTCGTCTGGCAAGACTGCGGGCACCGAGTCGTCTGGCAAGACTGCGGGCACCGAGTCGTCTGGCAAGACTGCGGGCATCGAGTCGTCTGGCAAGACTGCGGGCACCGAGTCGTCTGGCAAGACTGCGGGCACCGAGTCGTCTGGCAAGACTGCGGGCACCGAGTCAACTGGCGGAACAGCGGGCATCGAGTCAACTGGCGGAACAGCGGGCATCGAGTCAACTGGCGGGACTGCGGGCACCGAGTCGTCTGGCAAGACTGCGGGCACCGAGTCGTCTGGCAAGACTGCGGGCACCGAGTCGTCTGGCGGAACAGCGGGCATCGAGTCAACTGGCGGAACAGCGGGCATCGAGTCAACTGGCGGGACTGCGGGCACCGAGTCGTCTGGCAAGACTGCGGGCACCGAGTCGTCTGGCAAGACTGCGGGCACCGAGTCGTCTGGCGGAACAGCGGGCATCGAGTCAACTGGCAAGACTGCGGGCACCGAGTCGTCTGGCAAGACTGCGGGCACCGAGTCGTCTGGCAAGACTGCGGGCACCGAGTCATCTGGCAAGACTGCGGGCACCGAGTCGTCTGGCATGACTGCGGGCACCGAGTCAACTGGCGGAACAGCGGGCACCGAGTCAACTGGCGGAACAGCAGGCATCGAGTCAACTGGCGGAACAGCGGGCACCGAGTCGTCTGGCAAGACTGCGGGCACCGAGTCGTCTGGCGGAACAGCGGGCATCGAGTCAACTGGCAAGACTGCGGGCACCGAGTCGTCTGGCAAGACTGCGGGCACCGAGTCGTCTGGCAAGACTGCGGGCACCGAGTCGTCTGGCAAGACTGCGGGCACCGAGTCGTCTGGCAAGACTGCGGGCACCGAGTCGTCTGGCATGACTGCGGGCACCGAGTCAACTGGTGGAACAGCGGGCACCGAGTCAACTGGCGGAACAGCGGGCATCGAGTCAACTGGCGGGACTGCGGGCACCGAGTCGTCTGGCAAGACTGCGGGCACCGAGTCGTCTGGCGGAACAGCGGGCATCGAGTCAACTGGCAAGACTGCGGGCACCGAGTCGTCTGGCAAGACTGCGGGCACCGAGTCGTCTGGCAAGACTGCGGGCACCGAGTCGTCTGGCAAGACTGCGGGCATCGAGTCAACTGGCGGAACAGCGGGCACCGAGTCGTCTGGCAAGACTGCGGGCACCGAGTCGTCTGGCAAGACTGCGGGCACCGAGTCGTCTGGCAAGACTGCGGGCACCGAGTCGTCTGGCAAGACTGCGGGCACCGAGTCGTCTGGCGGAACAGCGGGTATCGAGTCAACTGGCGGAACAGCGGGCATCGAGTCAACTGGCGGAACAGCGGGCACCGAGTCGTCTGGCAAGACTGCGGGCACCGAGTCGTCTGGCAAGACTGCGGGCACCGAGTCGTCTGGCAAGACTGCGGGCACCGAGTCGTCTGGCAAGACTGCGGGCACCGAGTCGACTGGTGGAACAGCGGGCACCGAGTCGTCTGGCAAGACAGTGGGCTCCGAGTCAACAGGCACGACAGTGGGCACCGGGTCATCAGGTATCGGATTGTCTGGCTCGACAGCGGGCATCGGGTCACCAGGTATGACAGCGGGCACTGGGTCACCAGGCATCAGGTCATTTGGCTTGCCAGCGGGCACCGCGTCATCTGGCAAGGCAGTGGGCACCGGGTCACCAGGTATGACAGCGGGCTCTGAGTCAATTGGCACAACAGCGGGCACTGGATCAGGTACCGGATCATCTGGATCAACAGCGGGCATCGAGTCAACTGGCCTAATAGGATCGTCGGGCTGGATCAGTTCATCATGCTGAGTAGCGGCATCAGGCTGAAGAGAGGCATCCGGCTGAAGAGAGGCATCCGGCTGAAGAGAGGCATCCGGCTGAAGAGAGGCATCCGGCTGAAGAGAGGCATCAGGCTGAGTACAGGCATCAGGCTGAGTAGAGGCATCAGGCTGAGTAGAGGCTTCAGGCTGAGTAGAGGCTTCAGGCTGAGTAGAGGCTTCAGGCCGAGTAGAGGCTTCAGGCTGAGTCACGGAAGGCAGGTTCACCGGTTTGGATACTGGCAGGATGGTATTGGTTGGAAAGAATTTTCGCTTTTTTCTGGTTTTAACTACTGGAGCACTGCAAGTAAACGCAGGTCTGCAAACGAATGGAGCAGCTGGAGACAGAGAAGAGCTGGAGGATGGAACAGGAGAGGGAGCAGTTGCTACAGAGGGCTTTTTTACAGGGTTAAAGGCAGGATAGGTGCAGCGAGTGGGAACAGGGTACTGACATGCGGTAGATAGCCAAGTATACTGGGCTGTAACTGGAGGAGCTGGTGGGAATACAGGAGTAGAGTTAGAAGCAGGACTGGGTCTTTGTAAGCTGACTGAGGCTGGGTGCAACAAGTCTGTCCATGTCTGCAGTATGGGTTGAACAAAGCTGAGCTTACACAAAGCCTGTCTGGTCAATGACTGCACTGCGTTTATACAATCTCTTAGTGTCTGTGGTGAACATGTGGAATAACGCTCCAGAAAGTAATCCACATCATCCTCTAATAACCACACCAGGGACTCTACCTGGTCTGCACTAAATGGTGGCAAAAATTCATCCCTGCATTTGGGGGAACCAGATGAAACCAACTCAGCACAAACCTCAATCAAAGGCTGCACCTCAGAGAACTCTGTGCCCTGATCTACTAGAACATGAGCGAGCCGTATACATTCTAGCAGTTCATCCCGGGGATACTCCTTCAGAGTTTGATAAGCATACTCCCTGTCATCAAACACTAGCAGAGATAAATACACAACCTCATCCAGATCCATCCTTCCCAGCAACAAGCCAAGATGGCTTCCCTGTGCAGCCACTTCTGGTCAGGATTGGCCTTGGTGTAATGTCAGGGCTCCCAGGTGTGACCAGAGGTGTGTGACTGACGCAGGGAAACGCAGACTTCAGATATGTGATAAACAATATAATTTATTAACACTAACAATACAAACATAAACGCAGTGCAATACTAAACATAATACAGTGCAAACAAACCAAACCAACCACCCACAGATAACAGTACATACAAGCAAGCGTCGTCAGGCAGGCCGGGTCAATATCAATTGGGCAGGTAGGTACAGGGGGAGCAAGCGGAGATTGGTCGGGGTCACAGGCCAGGTTCAGCAGGTAGCTAGCAGCGTAGTACAGAGGGTCAGGCAGAGGGATGGTCAGGGTCACAAGCCAGGGATCAGAACAGGTAGCAGGCAGCGTAGTACAGAGGGTCAGGCAGAGGGATGGTCAGACAAGCCAGGGATCAGAGCAGGGTCAGCAGAGAATCAGCCAGGAACAGAGAGCAGGAACAGGATACAGGGCCCAAGAGAAACACAACACCAAGGCAGAGTCTGCAAGTCTGGCCATCCCTTAAATACCCCAGCATAATCAGTTCCAGGTGTTAGCTGGCTGCAAAGTTGAGTCTCTGATTGCTGGGAGCACCCGCTGGCCAGCCCTGGTACTGCAGATCAAAAGGCAGGTGAGTCCCACCATTACTGGCTAGTCCATTCCTGACAAAGCCCTCCAGCTGTGCTGGAGCTGTGCATGGCAGAGAAGGAGAGGAGGAAAGCAGAGAACAGGTGTGTCTTGACCGAGAAGGCAGAGAGGAGTAAAGATGGAGACTGAAGCAGAATAGAACATCTACACTGGAGAGGAGGGGAGAGATTGTCGGGGAAGAAAGTGCAGCTGCAGCCGGCGCAAAGAGATCTAACCTATCAGATGAGAGCCAGCTTGCCAGGGAGTCGAGATTGGTGCGGCAGCACCCTGTACACAGTGCCAGCCCGCACATGTTTCCCTTAGTGAGAGACCCGGAAGCACTTGAAACCGAGTTTGAGGGAGGAGAGCAAAACACCGCGGGGGAGAGGAACAGGGGAATGGTGAGGGTGATTGGTGCACAGGTCTGGGACATGGAGCCCCTGTGCTGCCTGTGCTGCCTTATAGTGGCTCCGGCTTTACCAGTGACTCGCCCCCAGATTATTTCCACTCGACAAATGCGAGCAGGAGAGTGGAAATTTTAAGGCCTGCCTTAGACCCCAGTGACACCGTCTGCTCCTCAGTGTCGGTGTACAGGAAAAGCATCAGAACAAAGCACAGATAATCATCGCCCTCTTACCACGCAGGCAGGTTTTCTGGAGACTCGCCATTGTTTTATCACCTAAGTAGCAACGTCTAACAAATAGGTTTAATCTTCCGTGATTCGTAAATGTTTACTGCTTTCGGCTTCAATTGATGTCACCTTAAAATCTATTGCAGCCTGCTTTCGTCTGCCAGCATTGGAGGAGGACCTGCTCCCCGAGACAAGACTCGAATTGTGATTAGCTGAACGTTACCTTATTTTCTGCAAACATGTGAAAAGAAAAGAGTGATTTCTTGTGTACGGGGGGGCTGCAGTGCGGTGGGGAATGTGACGTTAAACTACTCAGAGCAGAAAAGTTCTCTAGGGGGCACTTCAAAGTGCTGCAGCTCGCAACATCATTATTCTAATGGGAATGTTTTACTTTCAGGTCTGCAAGAACTTACAGACAGCCCCGTGTCCCTGGACCTGGATCGCTGCAAGTCTCCAACTTCAGGTACGTGTGATGGAATGTGAGCATCTGTGCCGCCATATCTGTGGTCGGTCTACGCTGGGGGGGGGCATCATATCTCTGGGGATAGACGCTGTCAAGATGGGATTTGCACTGCCATATCGGGGGAATAGAGAAATCGGGAGTCTGCACTTGCGGAGCATCCGATCCCAGGGGAATCTGTCATATGTGAGGGGTTCTGTGCTCCATATCTCAGATAGGGGAGGGTGATATGGCGTACACAGCTTCATATTGAGGAGGATCTGTGCTGTCATATCTAAAAGGGGTCAGTCTGTGCTGGGGAACATCATATCTCAGGGGATCTACACTGTCATATGTTAGGAGGGGGGTTGTGCTGCCATATTGGGAATAGGGAAAGAGAGGTCTGCACTTGGGGAGAATCATATCTCAGGGAAACCATATTGAGGAGGATCTGTGCTGGGGGGAAGGATCATATCTCAGGGGATCTACACTGTCATATGTTAGGAGGGGGTTTGCACTGCCATATCGGGGGAATAGAGAAAGGGGGGGTCTGCACTTGGGGAGCATCTGATCCCAGGGGAATCTGTTATATGTGAGGGGTTCTGTGCTCCATATCTCAGATAGGGGAGGGTGATATGGCGTACACCGCTTCATATTGAGGAGGATCTGTGCTGTCATATCTAAAGGGGGTCAGTCAGTGCTGGGGGAGCATCATATCTCAGGGGATCTACACTGTCATATGTTAGGAGGGGGGTTGTGCTGCCATATTTGGGGAATAGGGAAAGAGAGGTCTGCATTTGGGGAGAATCATATCTCAGGGTAATCATATTGAGGAGGATCTGTGCTGGGGGGTAGCATCATATCTCAGGGGAATCATATTGAGGAGGATCTGTGCTGGGGGTAGCATCATATCTCAGGGGAACCATATTGAGGAGGATCTGTGCTGGGGGGTAGCATCATATCTCAGGGGAATCATATTGAGGAGGATCTGTGCTGGGGGGGGGGGTAGGATCATATCTCAGGGGGATCATATTTTGGAGGATCTGTGCTGGGGGGTAGCATCATATCTCAGGGGAACCATATTGAGGAGGATCTGTGCTGGGGGGGGGGGGGGGTAGCATCATATCTCAGGGGAACCATATTGAGGAGGATCTGTGCTGGGGGGTAGCATCATATCTCAGGGGAACCATATTGAGGAGGATCTGTGTTGGGGGGAAGGATCATATCTCAGGGGAATCATATTGAGGAGGATCTGTGTTGGGGGGTAGCATCATATCTCAGGGGAATCATATTGAGGAGGATCTGTGCTGGGGGGTAGCATCATATCTCAGGGGAACCATATTTGAGGAGGATCTGTGTTGGGGGGAAGGATCATATCTCAGGGGAATCATATTGAGAAGGATCTGTGTTGGGGGGTAGCATCATATCTCAGGGGAATCATATTGAGGAGTATCTGTATTGGGGAGTAGCATCATATCTCAGGGGAATCATACTGAGGAGGATCTGTGCTGGGGGGTAGGATCATATCTCAGGGGAATCATATTGAGGAGGATCTGTGTTGGGGGGTAGCATCATATCTCAGGGGAATCATATTGAGGAGGATCTGTATTGGGGAGTAGCATCATATCTCAGGGGAACCATATTGAGGAGGATCTGTGCTGGGGGGGTAGCATCATATCTCAGGGGAATCATATTGAGGAGGATCTGTATTGGGGAGTAGCATCATATCTCAGGGGAACCATATTGAGGAGGATCTGTGCTGGGGGGTAGCATCATATCTCAGGGGAACCATATTGAGGAGGATCTGTATTGGGGGGTAGCATCATATCTCAGGGGAATCATATTGAGGAGGATCTGTATTGGGGGGGGGGGTAGCATCATATCTCAGGGGAATCATATTGTGGAGGATCTGTGCTGGGGGGGTAGCATCATATCTCAGGCAATCTGTCATATATGAGGAGGGGAGCATGGTTTGTGCCACCATATCTGAGGGTTGGTCTATGCTGGGAGGGGGGGGGTACTATGATATCTCAGGGCATTTACATGTGTGATGGATTCTGTGCTGCCATATGGGAAGGAGGGGGGGGGGGGGGTTACACTGACATATCTGGGATGAGGGCCTCAGTCATACCTGGTGGGACTGGCCTACACTGGGAAGTATCGTATCTCCGGGAATCTGCACTCTCATATGTTTGGGGGGGGAAGTCTGTGCGTCCATATGAGGGAGGCGGTCTATATTGTCACTGTCATATTTGAAAGGGGTCTGTGTCTGGGGGGGGGGCTGTGTTATATCCGGGAGTCAGACTGCGCTATCATATCTGGGGGTCTGTGTTATCATATCTGACGGTGGTCTGTGTTGTCATATCTGAGGGGGTCTATGTTGTAATTTATGAGGGGGGAGGTCTGTGATGTCATATCTGAGGGGGGGGTCTGTAATGTCATATCTGAGGGGGGGAGGTCTGTGATGTCATATCTGAGGGGGCCTTAATTATCATATTTGATGGGGAGGTCTGTGTTGTCATATTTGATGGGGAGGTCTGTGTTGTCATATTTGATGGGGAGGTCTGTGTTGTCATATTTGATGGGGAGGTCTGCGTTGTCATATCTGAGGGGAGTCTGTTATATCATATTCAGGGTGGGGGTCTACGTTGTCATATCTGGGCATGTCTGTGTTGTCATACCTGATGGGGGGAGGTCTGTGTTCTCATATTTAATGGGGGGGGGTCTGTGTTATCATATCTGGGGGGGGGGGTCTGTGTTGTGATACCTGATGGGGGGGTCTGTGTTATCATATCTGATGGCGGTATGTGTTATATCTGAAGAGGGGGTC
>NW_028320702.1:190000-219181 GCF_062004578.1 Staurois parvus
ATTGATGGTAGTGCCCCCCCCATACATTGATGGTAGCCCCCCCATACATTGATGGTAGCCCCCCTATATATTGATGGTAGCCCCCCATACATTGATGGTAACCCCCCCATACATTGATGGTAGCCCCCCTATATATTGATGGTAGCCCCCCCATACATTGATGGTAGTTCCCCCCTCCATACATTAATGGTAGCCCCCCCATACATTGATGGTAGTGCCCCTCCATACATTGATGGTAGCCCCCCCATACATTGATGGTAGCCCCCCCATACATTGATGGTAACCCCCCCATACATTGATTGTAGCCCCCCTATATATTGATGGTAACCCCCCATACATTGATTGTAGCCCCCCTATATATTGATGGTAGCCCCCCTATATATTGATGGTAGCCCCCCCATACATTGATGGTAGCCCCCCCTTCATACATTGATGGTAGTCCCCCCATACATTGATGGTAGTGCCCCCCCCCCATACATTGATGGTAGTGCCCCCCCCCATACATTGATGGTAGCCCCCCTATATATTGATGGTAGCCCCCCCCATACATTGATGGTAGCCCCCCCCATACATTGATGGTAGCCCCCCCCCCATACATTGATGGTAGCCCCCCTATATATTGATGGTAGCCCCCCCCCATACATTGATGGTAGCCCCCCCATACATTGATGGTAGCCCCCCCCCATACATTGATGGTAGCCCCCCCATACATAGCAGGGATATCAGTGCGGGGGGCGGGGGGGGGGGGGGTCAGACCGGTTGGAGGTTTCAGTTGGCAAAACGAAAAGCTAAAAATAAAACGCCAGCCGGCCGCGGTGATGAGTGTGTTGGCGTCAGACGTCGCGTCATCCATCATCCGCCTCACAACGGGGAGGACTCCTCCGCTGGCTGCAGGGGAATCCTCACAGCCCCCCCCCCCCCCCCCCCACCTTAACCCCTGCACTGCCAGACACTGCCAGAGGGAGGAGGGGCCACAGTCTACACTATACCAGGCTGTAGATTGTCAGCTCTTCTGTCCAGGATGTCACTCTGATCTGTGTATAGAGGGGGCCCCAAACCCCAGGAGAAGGGCCACACTGTGTATTCACAGATATTTGTGAAGAAAATCACTTCAATAAATGACCCCCCTTCCTTACATCAGGATCCCTGGCAGAGTCCCCCCTTACATCAGGATCCCTGGCAGAGTCCCCCCTTACATCAGGATTCCTGGCAGAGTCCCCCCTTACATCAGGATCCCTGGCAGAGTCCCCCCTTACATCAGGATCCCTGGCAGAGTCCCCCCTTACATCAGGATCCCTGGCAGAGTCCCCCCTTACATCAGGATCCCTGGCAGAGTCCCCCTTACATCAGGATCCCTGGCAGAGTCCCCCTTACATCAGGATCCCTGGCAGAGTCCCCCTTACATCAGGATCCCTGGCAGAGTCCCCCTTACATCAGGATCCCTGGCAGAGTCCCCCTTACATCAGGATCCCTGGCAGAGTCCCCCTTACATCAGGATCCCTGGCAGAGTCCCCCTTACATCAGGATCCCTGGCAGAGTCCCCCTTACATCAGGATCCCTGGCAGAGTCCCCCCTTACATCAGGATCCCTGGCAGAGTCCCCCTTACATCAGGATCCCTGGCAGAGTCCCCCTTACATCAGGATCCCTGGCAGAGTCCCCCTTACATCAGGATCCCTGGCAGAGTCCCCCTTACATCAGGATCCCTGGCAGAGTTCCCCCTTACTTCAAGGTCCCTATCAGAACCATTCTTACATCAAAACCCCCATCAGAGTCCCCCCTTATATCAGGGTTCCCACCAGAGTCCCCCATTACATCAGGGTTCCCACCAGAGTCCCCTATTACATCAGGGTTCCAATTAGAGTCCTTCCTTACATCAGAGTCCCCATCAGAGTCCCTCCTACCTTCAGCGTCCCCATTAAAGTCCCTCCATACTTCAGGATCCCCATTAGAGTACTTCCTTACATCAGGGTCTCCATCAGAGTCCTCCCTATATCAGGGTCCCCATTAGAGTCCCTCCTTACATCAGGGTCCCCATCAGAGTCCCTACATGCATTAGGGTCTCCATCAGAGTCCTCCTTCCATCAGATTCCCCATCAGAGTCTCCCTTACTTCGTGGTCCCTATCAGAGTTCCTCCTTACTTCAGGGGACCCATTAAAGTCTCCCCTTACATCAGGGTCCCCATCAGAGTCCCTACATAAATCAGGGTCCCCTTCAGAGTCTCCCTTACTTCAGGGTCCCCATCAGAGTCCCTACATAAATCAGGGTCCCTATCAGAGTCCCTACATAAATAAGGGTCCCTATCAGAGTCCCTACATAAATCAGGGTCCCTATCAGAGTCCCTACATACATCTGGGTCACAGATGCAGAGGTCATGGGCATCCTTTGCTGACCTGAATCCTCCTATAAGCCATCATCATCCTTGTCCCCCGGTGGACGATTGCCTTGTCTGGGTCCCCATTTCTCCCTGGGGGGGTCAGATGGAGAGACCCCCCCTCCAGGGTGACCACAGAGGCATTTTCCCATTTGTAGGATCCAGTCTGCAGTCATCTCCATCATTCATGAACCTGAACCCAATCCCGAGAAATGCTGTGCCCAGAGGATTGGATTGTGGAGGGGGGGGCTCCGATCTCACCCCGGAATACTAAGATCTAATCACACCGATATCAGCCAATCAGGAATCCCCTACCCTGGCAGAAACAAGGTGCCCTTCCCCCTCCTGACCTAAAGAGACCCGGTCATGTGTGGGACTGTAGAAGAGTCGGGACTCCATTTCTCTCTTATACTTCCATTATATCTGAGTATCGGGGGGTCAAAGGTCACCCACAGCTGTTGTCCAATCAGCTACCAGTTCACACACTGGTGACCAGATCCTACATTCCCATACTGGCTACATTGCTCCAATGTACAGGGCTGTGATCTGCTGCTATGCACACTCAGGAGCCGGGCGACAATCTGTGACCTCTGACCCCTGAAGATTCATATTCAGACAGAAGATAGAAAGATAAATGAGACAGGAAATGGAAAGCGTTCTGTGACCCCCCCCCCTCCCCCGCAAACTGTGCGGTGACCCCCCCCCCCCTCCACCACAAACTGCGCGGTGACCCCCCTGCACCACAAAGTGCGCGGTGACCCCCCCCCTCCCCTACAAACTGCGCGGTGCCCCCCTCCCCCACAAACTGCATGGTGCCCCCCCTCCACCACAAACTGCGCGGTGCCCCCCCCCCACCGCAAACTGCACAGTGACCCTCCTGCACCACAAACTGCGCAGTGACCCCCCCTCCCCTACAAACTGTGCGGTGACCCCCCCCTCCATCACAAACTGCACGGTGACCCCCCTCCCCTACAAACTGTGCGGTGACCCCCCTCCACCACAAACTGCGCATGTGACCCCCCCTCTCCCCCCACCGACTGACTACCATCATCCCCGTCCGTCCACGGATCATTCCGTACTGAAATGATCCGACAGACAAAGCGACTGCAATCAGAGATATCTGTTACATTGTATATAGAACGATCTGGGATGTTACATTGTATATAGAACGATCTGGGATGTTACATTGTATATAGAACGATCTGGGATGTTACATTGTATATAGAACGATCTGGGATGTTACATTGTATATAGAACGATCTGGGATGTTACATTGTATATAGAACGATCTGGGATGTTACATTGTATATAGAACGATCTGGGATGTTACATTGTATATAGAACGATCTGGGATGTTACATTGTATATAGAACGATCTGGGATGTTACATTGTATATAGAACGATCTGGGACGTTACATTGTATATAGAACGATCTGGGATGTTACATTGTATATAGAACGATCTGGGACGTTACATTGTATATAGAACGATCTGGGATGTTACATTGTATATAGAACGATCTGGGATGTTACATTGTATATAGAACGATCTGGGACGTTACATTGTATATAGAACGATCTGGGATGTTACATTGTATATAGAACGATCTGGGACGTTACATTGTATATAGAACGATCTGGGATGTTACATTGTATATAGAACGATCTGGGATGTTACATTGTATATAGAACGATCTGGGATGTTACATTGTATATAGAACGATCTGGGATGTTACATTGTATATAGAACGATCTGGGATGTTACATTGTATATAGAACGATCTGGGATGTTACATTGTATATAGAACGATCTGGGATGTTACATTGTATATAGAACGATCTGGGATGTTACATTGTATATAGAACGATCTGGGATGTTACATTGTATATAGAACGATCTGGGATGTTACATTGTATATAGAATGATCTGGGACGTTACATTGTATATAGAACGATCTGGGATGTTACATTGTATATAGAATGATCTGGGACGTTACATTGTATATAGAACGATCTGGGATGTTACATTGTATATAGAACGATCTGGGACGTTACATTGTATATAGAACGATCTGGGATGTTACATTGTATATAGAATGATCTGGGAAGTTACATTGTATATAGAACGATCTGGGATGTTACATTGTATATAGAACGATCTGGGATGTTACATTGTATATAGAACGATCTGGGATGTTACATTGTATATAGAACGATCTGGGACGTTACATTGTATATAGAACAATCTGGGATGTTACATTGTATATAGAATGATCTGGGATGTTACATTGTATATAGAATGATCTGGGACGTTACATTGTATATAGAATGATCTGGGACGTTACATTGTATATAGAACGATCTGGGATGTTACATTGTATATAGAACGATCTGGGATGTTACATTGTATATAGAATGATCTGGGATGTTACATTGTATATAGAACGATCTGGGATGTTACATTGTATATAGAACGATCTGGGATGTTACATTGTATATAGAATGATCTGGGATGTTACATTGTATATAGAATGATCTGGGATGTTACATTGTATATAGAATGATCTGGGATGTTACATTGTATTAACAATGTATCATTATAGTGAAGGATGGAGATGTATACAGAGTATCAGCTCAGTATAAGGCTGAGTATAAGTGCTATAAGTACAGAACAAAGTACATGACTAGGAGGTAAGTACAGGATGTAGAGGTGAGGACATGACTAGGAGGTAAGTACAGGATGTAGAGGTGAGGACATGACTAGGAGGTAAGTACATGATGTAGAGGTGAGTACATGACTAGGAGGTAAGTACAGGATGTAGAGGTGAGGACATGACTAGGAGGTAAGTACAGGATGTAGAGGTGAGGACATGACTAGGAGGTAAGTACAGGATGTAGAGGTGAGGACATGACTAGGAGGTAAGTACAGGATGTAGAGGTGAGGACATGACTAGGAGGTAAGTACATGATGTAGAGGTGAGTACATGACTAGGAGGTAAGTACAGGATGTAGAGGTGAGGACATGACTAGGAGGTAAGTACATGATGTAGAGGTGAGTACATGACTAGGAGGTAAGTACAGGATGTAGAGGTGAGGACATGACTAGGAGGTAAGTACATGATGTAGAGGTGAGTACATGACTAGGAGGTAAGTACAGGATGTAGAGGTGAGGACATGACTAGGAGGTAAGTACAGGATGTAGAGGTGAGGACATGACTAGGAGGTAAGTACATGATGTAGAGGTGAGTACATGACTAGGAGGTAAGTACAGGATGTAGAGGTGAGGACATGACTAGGAGGTAAGTACATGACTAGGAGGTAAGTACATGATGTAGAGGTGAGTACATGACTAGGAGGTAAGTACATGATGTAGAGGTGAGGACATGACTAGGAGGTAAGTACAGGATGTAGAGGTGAGGACATGACTAGGAGGTAAGTACATGACTAGGAGGTAAGTACAGGATGTAGAGGTGAGGACATGACTAGGAGGTAAGTACAGGATGTAGAGGTGAGGACATGACTAGGAGGTAAGTACAGGATGTAGAGGTGAGGACATGACTAGGAGGTAAGTACAGGATGTAGAGGTGAGGACATGACTAGGAGGTAAGTACAGGATGTAGAGGTGAGGACATGACTAGGACTAGAAGAGGACTGACATCTCATGGGGCCCCCGGGCAATAGGGGATTATGGGGCCCCTGTGTCCTTGCCCAAACTCAAAAAAGCCTATGAAAAAGGTACCTGGGGCACCTCATGGGGCCCCCTACTGACCCCGGGCCCTCGGGCAGTGCCTAAGTTAACAAATAGTCAGTCTGCCCCTGGCTAGGAGGTAAGTACAGGATGTAGAGGTGAGTACATGACTAGGAGGTGAGTACATGACTAGGAGGTGAGTACATGACTAGGAGGTAAGTACATGACTAGGAGGTAAGTACAGGATCGGGAATAGTAGAAGTGTAGACATATCCAGGTGCAGTTCTTCATATGAACACGCATGCAGTGTACAGGACAGAACACGGATGTACACGGAGCGCCGTACACGGGCTGAGCACGCCCGGAATGATGACTTCCTCCATATATTGGGAATATGGTCACATACAGACACCTACCTGTGAGCTCTGTGGGTTCCTCTCCCTCCTGGAGCTCCCTGTGGCCAGTAATCTCCCCTTTAAGCCGATGTTCAGGGGGCTCCTTCAGTCCGCAACCAATGATCCTTGTCTGGAGGTAAGTGGTGTTCCCAATCGGTGGTGTCCTGTGGCCGGTGATCTCCCACCAGTGGTCAGTGATCTCCTGTACTTCACAGCCAGTGGCCGGTGATCTTCTCTACTCTCCCACCAGTGGCCGGTGATCACCTATATTCTCCTACCTGTGGCTAATGATCTTCTATACTCTATAGCCACAGTTGCCCTCTGCTCTCTGTCTGCCGTGGCCCGTGCTGTCCTCCAGGCAATGGGCAGTTGTCTCCAGGCAATGGGCAGTTGTGTCCAGGCAATGGGCAGTTCTCTCCAGGCAATGGGCAGTTGTCTCCAGGCAATGGGCAGTTGTCTCCAGGCAATGGGCAGTTGTCTCCAGGCAATGGGCAGTTGTCTCCAGGCAATGGGCAGTTGTCTCCAGGCAATGGGCAGTTGTCTCCAGGCAATGGGCAGTTGTGTCCAGGCAATGGGCAGTTCTCTCCAGGCAATGGGCAGTTGTGTCCAGGCAATGGGCAGTTGTCTCCAGGCAATATGCAGTTGTCTCCAGGCAATGGGCAGTTGTCTCCAGGCAATATGCAGTTGTCTCCAGGCAATGGGCAGTTGTCTCCAGGCAATGGGCAGTTGTCTCCAGGCAATGGGCAGTTGGCTATCTGGAGCTCCAGCATGGAAGCTGCAGCTGGAGAGAGAAGAGTGAGCTGTCCGCTGAGATGTGGTGCTGAAATATCACCCCCCCCCCACCCTATGTAGCGTAATAACAGCACCATGGCAACGTGACGTCACTCACTCAAGGTGGATCAGTGAGAGAGAAGCAGGGAGGGAGCGAGCGAGAATGAATGAGGAACGTGTGGGACCGCTACGGGGCCCCAAGTACTCATCAGTGAGGGACACGCACTTCCAGAGACTCTCCGCTCTCATCCCCGACTTCACTTCTATAGAGGAAAAAATAACACCGGGAGAAGAGGAGCCAATGGGGGGAACATGTGACATCATGTCCCAGAGAGGGACCTGGAGACCAGAAGTCCCCAAAATGGTGTCCCCTCCCATCCCCCCAATAATGTCCCCAGACTCCCCTCCCACTCCCCCAATAATGTCCCCAGACTCCCCTCCCATCCCCCCAATAATGTCCCCAGACTCCCCTCCCATCCCCCCAATAATGTCCCCAAACTCCCCTCCCATCCCCCCAATAATGTCTCCAGACTCCCCTCCCATCCCCCCAATAATGTCTCCAGACTCCCCTCCCATCCCCCCAATAATGTCTCCAGACTCCCCTCCCATCCCCCCAATAATGTCCCCAGACTCCCCTCCCATCCCCCCAATAATGTCCCCAGACTCCCCTCCCATCCCCCCAATAATGTCCCCGGACTCCCCTCCCATCCCCCCAATAATGTCCCCAGACTCCCCTCCCATCCCCCCAATAATGTCTCCAGACTCCCCTCCCATCCCCCCAATAATGTCCCCAGACTCCCCTCCCATCCCCCCAATAATGTCTCCAGACTCCCCTCCCATCCCCCCGATAATGTCTCCAGACTCCCCCCCCAACCCCCCAATAATGTCCCGAGACTCCCCTCCCACCAGGGGCGGAGTGACCATATGGAAACTCGGGCACTGCCCGAGGGCCCAGGGTCAGTAGGGGGCCCCATGAGATGCCCCTGGTACCTTTTCCATAGGCTTTTTTGAGTTTGGGCAAGGACACAGGGGCCCCATGATCCCCTATTGCCTGGGGGCCCCATGAGTTGTCAGTCCGCCCCTGCCTCCCACCCCCCAATAATGTCCCCAGACTCCCCTCCCATCCCCCGGATAATGTTCCCGGACTCCCCTCCCATCCCCCGGATAATGTTCCCGGACTCCCCTCCCATCCCCCGGATAATGTCCCCAGACTCCCCTCCCATCCCCCGATATAGTCCCCGGGCTCCCCTCCCACCCCCCCGATAATGTCCCCGGACTCCCCTCCCACCCCCCCGATAATGTCCCCGGACTCCCCTCCCACTTTCCCCAATAATGTCCCCGGACTCCCCTCCCACCCCCCGATAATGTCCCCGGACTCCCCTCCCATCCCCCGATATAGTCCCCGGACTCCCCTCCCACCCCCCCGATAATGTCCCCGGACTCCCCTCCCACCCCCCCGATAATGTCCCCGGACTCCCCTCCCATCCCCCCGATAATGTCCCCGGACTCCCCTCCCATCCCCCCGATAATGTCCCCGGACTCCCCTCCCACCCCCCCGATAATGTCCCCGGACTCCCCTCCCATCCCCCCAATAATGTCCCCAGACTCCCCTCCCATCCCCCCAATAATGTCCCGGACTCCCCTCCCACTCCCCCCAATAATGTCCCCAGACTCCCCTCCCACCCCCCGATAATGTCCCCGGACTCCCCTCCCATCCCCCCGATAATGTCCCCGGACTCCCCTCCCATCCCCCCGATAATGTCCCCGGACTCCCCTCCCACCCCCCGATAATGTCCCCGGACTCCCCTCCCATCCCCCCAATAATGTCCCCGGACTCCCCTCCCATCCCCCCAATAATGTCCCCAGACTCCCCTCCCATCCCCCCAATAATGTCCCCAAACTCCCCTCCCATCCCCCCAATAATGTCTCCAGACTCCCCTCCCATCCCCCCAATAATGTCCCCGGACTCCCCTCCCATCCCCCGATATAGTCCCCGGACTCCCCTCCCACCCCCCCGATAATGTCCCCGGACTCCCCTCCCACCCCCCCGATAATGTCCCCGGACTCCCCTCCCATCCCCCCGATAATGTCCCTGGACTCCCCTCCCACCCCCCCGATAATGTCCCCGGACTCCCCTCCCACTCCCCCCAATAATGTCCCCGGACTCCCCTCCCACCCCCCCGATAATGTCCCCGGACTCCCCTCCCATCCCCCCGATAATGTCCCCGGACTCCCCTCCCACTCCCCCCAATTATGTCCCCGGACTCCCCTCCCACCCCCCCGATAATGTCCCCGGACTCCCCTCCCATCCCCCGATAATGTCCCCGGACTCCCCTCCCATCCCCCCGATAATGTCCCTGGACTCCCCTCCCATCCCCCCGATAATGTCCCCGGACTCCCCTCCCACTCCCCCCAATAATGTCCCCGGACTCCCCTCCCACCCCCCCGATAATGTCCCCGGACTCCCCTCCCATCCCCCCGATAATGTCCCCGGACTCCCCTCCCATCCCCCCGATAATGTCCCCAGACTCCCCTCCCATCCCCCCGATAATGTCCCCGGACTCCCCTCCCATCCCCCCGATAATGTCCCCGGACTCCCCTCCCATCCCCCCAATAATGTCCCCAGACTCCCCTCCCATCCCCCCAATAATGTCCCCAAACTCCCCTCCCATCCCCCCAATAATGTCTCCAGACTCCCCTCCCATCCCCCCAATAATGTCTCCAGACTCCCCTCCCATCCCCCCAATAATGTCTCCAGACTCCCCTCCCATCCCCCGGATAATGTTCCCGGACTCCCCTCCCATCCCCCGGATAATGTCCCCAGACTCCCCTCCCATCCCCCGATATAGTCCCCGGGCTCCCCTCCCACCCCCCCGATAATGTCCCCGGACTCCCCTCCCACCCCCCCGATAATGTCCCTGGACTCCCCTCCCACTTTCCCCAATAATGTCCCCGGACTCCCCTCCCACCCCCCGATAATGTCCCCGGACTCCCCTCCCATCCCCCGATATAGTCCCCGGACTCCCCTCCCACCCCCCCGATAATGTCCCCGGACTCCCCTCCCACCCCCCCGATAATGTCCCCGGACTCCCCTCCCATCCCCCCGATAATGTCCCCGGACTCCCCTCCCATCCCCCCGATAATGTCCCTGGACTCCCCTCCCACCCCCCCGATAATGTCCCCGGACTCCCCTCCCACTCCCCCCAATAATGTCCCCGGACTCCCCTCCCACCCCCCCGATAATGTCCCCGGACTCCCCTCCCATCCCCCCAATAATGTCCCCGGACTCCCCTCCCATCCCCCCAATAATGTCCCCAGACTCCCCTCCCACCCCCCGATAATGTCCCCGGACTCCCCTCCCATCCCCCCGATAATGTCCCCGGACTCCCCTCCCATCCCCCCGATAATGTCCCCGGACTCCCCTCCCACCCCCCGATAATGTCCCCGGACTCCCCTCCCATCCCCCCGATAATGTCCCCGGACTCCCCTCCCATCCCCCCAATAATGTCCCCAGACTCCCCTCCCATCCCCCCAATAATGTCTCCAGACTCCCCTCCCATCCCCCCAATAATGTCCCCAGACTCCCCTCCCATCCCCCCAATAATGTCCCCAGACTCCCCTCCCATCCCCCCAATAATGTCTCCAGACTCCCCTCCCATCCCCCCAATAATGTCCCCGGACTCCCCTCCCATCCCCCGATATAGTCCCCGGACTCCCCTCCCACCCCCCCGATAATGTCCCCGGACTCCCCTCCCACCCCCCCGATAATGTCCCCGGACTCCCCTCCCATCCCCCCGATAATGTCCCTGGACTCCCCTCCCACCCCCCCGATAATGTCCCCGGACTCCCCTCCCACTCCCCCCAATAATGTCCCCGGACTCCCCTCCCACCCCCCCGATAATGTCCCCGGACTCCCCTCCCATCCCCCCGATAATGTCCCCGGACTCCCCTCCCACTCCCCCCAATTATGTCCCCGGACTCCCCTCCCACCCCCCCGATAATGTCCCCGGACTCCCCTCCCATCCCCCCGATAATGTCCCCGGACTCCCCTCCCATCCCCCCGATAATGTCCCCGGACTCCCCTCCCACTCCCCCCAATAATGTCCCCGGACTCCCCTCCCACCCCCCCGATAATGTCCCCGGACTCCCCTCCCATCCCCCCGATAATGTCCCCGGACTCCCCTCCCACTCCCCCCGATTATGTCCCCGGACTCCCCTCCCACCCCCCCGATAATGTCCCCGGACTCCCCTCCCATCCCCCCGATAATGTCCCCGGACTCCCCTCCCATCCCCCCGATAATGTCCCTGGACTCCCCTCCCATCCCCCCGATAATGTCCCCGGACTCCCCTCCCACTCCCCCCAATAATGTCCCCGGACTCCCCTCCCACCCCCCCGATAATGTCCCCGGACTCCCCTCCCATGCCCCCGATAATGTCCCGGACTCCCCTCCCATCCCCCCAATAATGTCCCCAGACTCCCCTCCCATCCCCCCAATAATGTCCCCAAACTCCCCTCCCATCCCCCCAATAATGTCTCCAGACTCCCCTCCCATCCCCCCAATAATGTCTCCAGACTCCCCTCCCATCCCCCCAATAATGTCTCCAGACTCCCCTCCCATCCCCCCAATAATGTCCCCAGACTCCCCTCCCATCCCCCCAATAATGTCCCCAGACTCCCCTCCCATCCCCCCAATAATGTCTCCAGACTCCCCTCCCATCCCCCCAATAATGTCCCCAGACTCCCCTCCCATCCCCCCAATAATGTCCCCAGACTCCCCTCCCATCCCCCCAATAATGTCTCCAGACTCCCCTCCCATCCCCGATAATGTCTCCAGACTCCCCCCCCAACCCCCCAATAATGTCCCGAGACTCCCCTCCCACCAGGGGCGGAGTGACCATATGGAAACTCGGGCACTGCCCGAGGGCCCAGGGTCAGTAGGGGGCCCCATGAGATGCCCCTGGTACCTTTTCCATAGGCTTTTTTGAGTTTGGGCAAGGACACAGGGGCCCCATGATCCCCTATTGCCTGGGGGCCCCATGAGTTGTCAGTCCGCCCCTGCCTCCCACCCCCCAATAATGTCCCCAGACTCCCCTCCCATCCCCCGGATAATGTTCCCGGACTCCCCTCCCATCCCCCGGATAATGTTCCCGGACTCCCCTCCCATCCCCCGGATAATGTCCCCAGACTCCCCTCCCATCCCCCGATATAGTCCCCGGGCTCCCCTCCCACCCCCCCGATAATGTCCCCGGACTCCCCTCCCACCCCCCCGATAATGTCCCTGGACTCCCCTCCCACTTTCCCCAATAATGTCCCCGGACTCCCCTCCCACCCCCCGATAATGTCCCCGGACTCCCCTCCCATCCCCCGATATAGTCCCCGGACTCCCCTCCCACCCCCCCGATAATGTCCCCGGACTCCCCTCCCACCCCCCCGATAATGTCCCCGGACTCCCCTCCCATCCCCCCGATAATGTCCCCGGACTCCCCTCCCATCCCCCCGATAATGTCCCCGGACTCCCCTCCCACCCCCCCGATAATGTCCCCGGACTCCCCTCCCATCCCCCCAATAATGTCCCCAGACTCCCCTCCCATCCCCCCAATAATGTCCCGGACTCCCCTCCCACTCCCCCCAATAATGTCCCCAGACTCCCCTCCCACCCCCCGATAATGTCCCCGGACTCCCCTCCCATCCCCCCGATAATGTCCCCGGACTCCCCTCCCATCCCCCCGATAATGTCCCCGGACTCCCCTCCCACCCCCCGATAATGTCCCCGGACTCCCCTCCCATCCCCCCAATAATGTCCCCGGACTCCCCTCCCATCCCCCCAATAATGTCCCCAGACTCCCCTCCCATCCCCCCAATAATGTCCCCAAACTCCCCTCCCATCCCCCCAATAATGTCTCCAGACTCCCCTCCCATCCCCCCAATAATGTCCCCGGACTCCCCTCCCATCCCCCGATATAGTCCCCGGACTCCCCTCCCACCCCCCCGATAATGTCCCCGGACTCCCCTCCCATCCCCCCGATAATGTCCCTGGACTCCCCTCCCACCCCCCCGATAATGTCCCCGGACTCCCCTCCCACTCCCCCCAATAATGTCCCCGGACTCCCCTCCCACCCCCCCGATAATGTCCCCGGACTCCCCTCCCATCCCCCCGATAATGTCCCCGGACTCCCCTCCCACTCCCCCCAATTATGTCCCCGGACTCCCCTCCCACCCCCCCGATAATGTCCCCGGACTCCCCTCCCACCCCCCCGATAATGTCCCCGGACTCCCCTCCCATCCCCCCGATAATGTCCCTGGACTCCCCTCCCATCCCCCCGATAATGTCCCCGGACTCCCCTCCCACTCCCCCCAATAATGTCCCCGGACTCCCCTCCCACCCCCCCGATAATGTCCCCGGACTCCCCTCCCATCCCCCCGATAATGTCCCCGGACTCCCCTCCCATCCCCCCGATAATGTCCCCAGACTCCCCTCCCATCCCCCCGATAATGTCCCCGGACTCCCCTCCCATCCCCCCGATAATGTCCCCGGACTCCCCTCCCATCCCCCCAATAATGTCCCCAGACTCCCCTCCCATCCCCCCAATAATGTCCCCAAACTCCCCTCCCATCCCCCCAATAATGTCTCCAGACTCCCCTCCCATCCCCCCAATAATGTCTCCAGACTCCCCTCCCATCCCCCCAATAATGTCTCCAGACTCCCCTCCCATCCCCCGGATAATGTTCCCGGACTCCCCTCCCATCCCCCGGATAATGTTCCCGGACTCCCCTCCCATCCCCCGGATAATGTCCCCAGACTCCCCTCCCATCCCCCGATATAGTCCCCGGGCTCCCCTCCCACCCCCCCGATAATGTCCCCGGACTCCCCTCCCACCCCCCCGATAATGTCCCTGGACTCCCCTCCCACTTTCCCCAATAATGTCCCCGGACTCCCCTCCCACCCCCCGATAATGTCCCCGGACTCCCCTCCCATCCCCCGATATAGTCCCCGGACTCCCCTCCCACCCCCCCGATAATGTCCCCGGACTCCCCTCCCACCCCCCCGATAATGTCCCCGGACTCCCCTCCCATCCCCCCGATAATGTCCCCGGACTCCCCTCCCATCCCCCCGATAATGTCCCTGGACTCCCCTCCCACCCCCCCGATAATGTCCCCGGACTCCCCTCCCACTCCCCCCAATAATGTCCCCGGACTCCCCTCCCACCCCCCCGATAATGTCCCCGGACTCCCCTCCCATCCCCCCAATAATGTCCCCGGACTCCCCTCCCATCCCCCCGATAATGTCCCCAGACTCCCCTCCCACCCCCCGATAATGTCCCCGGACTCCCCTCCCACCCCCCGATAATGTCCCCGGACTCCCCTCCCATCCCCCCGATAATGTCCCTGGACTCCCCTCCCACCCCCCGATAATGTCCCCGGACTCCCCTCCCATCCCCCCGATAATGTCCCCGGACTCCCCTCCCATCCCCCCAATAATGTCCCCAGACTCCCCTCCCATCCCCCCAATAATGTCTCCAGACTCCCCTCCCATCCCCCCAATAATGTCCCCGGACTCCCCTCCCACCCCCCCGATAATGTCCCCGGACTCCCCTCCCACCCCCCCGATAATGTCCCCGGACTCCCCTCCCACCCCCCCGATAATGTCCCCAGACTCCCCTCCCATCCCCCCAATAATGTCCCCAGACTCCCCTCCCATCCCCCCAATAATGTCTCCAGACTCCCCTCCCATCCCCCCAATAATGTCCCCGGACTCCCCTCCCATCCCCCGATATAGTCCCCGGACTCCCCTCCCACCCCCCCGATAATGTCCCCGGACTCCCCTCCCACCCCCCCGATAATGTCCCCGGACTCCCCTCCCATCCCCCCGATAATGTCCCCAGACTCCCCTCCCACCCCCCGATAATGTCCCCGGACTCCCCTCCCATCCCCCCGATAATGTCCCTGGACTCCCCTCCCACCCCCCGATAATGTCCCCGGACTCCCCTCCCATCCCCCCGATAATGTCCCCGGACTCCCCTCCCATCCCCCCAATAATGTCCCCAGACTCCCCTCCCATCCCCCCAATAATGTCTCCAGACTCCCCTCCCATCCCCCCAATAATGTCCCCGGACTCCCCTCCCACCCCCCCGATAATGTCCCCGGACTCCCCTCCCACCCCCCCGATAATGTCCCCGGACTCCCCTCCCACCCCCCCGATAATGTCCCCAGACTCCCCTCCCATCCCCCCAATAATGTCCCCAGACTCCCCTCCCATCCCCCCAATAATGTCTCCAGACTCCCCTCCCATCCCCCCAATAATGTCCCCGGACTCCCCTCCCATCCCCCGATATAGTCCCCGGACTCCCCTCCCACCCCCCCGATAATGTCCCCGGACTCCCCTCCCACCCCCCCGATAATGTCCCCGGACTCCCCTCCCATCCCCCCGATAATGTCCCCGGACTCCCCTCCCATCCCCCCGATAATGTCCCTGGACTCCCCTCCCACCCCCCCGATAATGTCCCCGGACTCCCCTCCCACTCCCCCCAATAATGTCCCCGGACTCCCCTCCCACCCCCCCGATAATGTCCCCGGACTCCCCTCCCATCCCCCCGATAATGTCCCCGGACTCCCCTCCCACTCCCCCCAATTATGTCCCCGGACTCCCCTCCCACCCCCCCGATAATGTCCCCGGACTCCCCTCCCATCCCCCCGATAATGTCCCCGGACTCCCCTCCCATCCCCCCGATAATGTCCCCGGACTCCCCTCCCACTCCCCCCAATAATGTCCCCGGACTCCCCTCCCACCCCCCCGATAATGTCCCCGGACTCCCCTCCCATCCCCCCGATAATGTCCCCGGACTCCCCTCCCACTCCCCCCGATTATGTCCCCGGACTCCCCTCCCACCCCCCCGATAATGTCCCCGGACTCCCCTCCCATCCCCCCGATAATGTCCCTGGACTCCCCTCCCATCCCCCCGATAATGTCCCTGGACTCCCCTCCCATCCCCCGATAATGTCCCCGGACTCCCCTCCCACTCCCCCCAATAATGTCCCCGGACTCCCCTCCCACCCCCCCGATAATGTCCCCGGACTCCCCTCCCATCCCCCCCGATAATGTCCCCGGACTCCCCTCCCATCCCCCCGATAATGTCCCTGGACTCCCCTCCCATCCCCCCGATAATGTCCCCGGACTCCCCTCCCACTCCCCCCAATAATGTCCCCGGACTCCCCTCCCACCCCCCCGATAATGTCCCCGGACTCCCCTCCCATCCCCCCGATAATGTCCCCGGACTCCCCTCCCACCCCCCGATAATGTCCCCGGACTCCCCTCCCATCCCCCCGATAATGTCCCCGGACTCCCCTCCCATCCCCCCAATAATGTCCCCAGACTCCCCTCCCATCCCCCCAATAATGTCCCCAAACTCCCCTCCCATCCCCCCAATAATGTCTCCAGACTCCCCTCCCATCCCCCCAATAATGTCTCCAGACTCCCCTCCCATCCCCCCAATAATGTCTCCAGACTCCCCTCCCATCCCCCCAATAATGTCCCCAGACTCCCCTCCCATCCCCCCAATAATGTCCCCAGACTCCCCTCCCATCCCCCCAATAATGTCTCCAGACTCCCCTCCCATCCCCCCAATAATGTCTCCAGACTCCCCTCCCATCCCCGATAATGTCTCCAGACTCCCCCCCCAACCCCCCAATAATGTCCCGAGACTCCCCTCCCACCAGGGGCGGAGTGACCATATGGAAACTCGGGCACTGCCCGAGGGCCCAGGGTCAGTAGGGGGCCCCATGAGATGCCCCTGGTACCTTTTCCATAGGCTTTTTTGAGTTTGGGCAAGGACACAGGGGCCCCATGATCCCCTATTGCCTGGGGGCCCCATGAGTTGTCAGTCCGCCCCTGCCTCCCACCCCCCAATAATGTCCCCAGACTCCCCTCCCATCCCCCGGATAATGTTCCCGGACTCCCCTCCCATCCCCCGGATAATGTCCCCAGACTCCCCTCCCATCCCCCGATATAGTCCCCGGGCTCCCCTCCCACCCCCCCGATAATGTCCCCGGACTCCCCTCCCACCCCCCCGATAATGTCCCTGGACTCCCCTCCCACTTTCCCCAATAATGTCCCCGGACTCCCCTCCCACCCCCCGATAATGTCCCCGGACTCCCCTCCCACCCCCCGATAATGTCCCCGGACTCCCCTCCCATCCCCCGATATAGTCCCCGGACTCCCCTCCCACCCCCCCGATAATGTCCCCGGACTCCCCTCCCACCCCCCGATAATGTCCCCGGACTCCCCTCCCATCCCCCCGATAATGTCCCCGGACTCCCCTCCCATCCCCCCGATAATGTCCCCGGACTCCCCTCCCACCCCCCCGATAATGTCCCCGGACTCCCCTCCCACTCCCCCCAATAATGTCCCCGGACTCCCCTCCCACCCCCCCGATAATGTCCCCGGACTCCCCTCCCATCCCCCCGATAATGTCCCCGGACTCCCCTCCCATCCCCCCGATAATGTCCCTGGACTCCCCTCCCATCCCCCCGATAATGTCCCCGGACTCCCCTCCCATCCCCCCGATAATGTCCCCGGACTCCCCTCCCACCCCCCGATAATGTCCCCGGACTCCCCTCCCACTCCCCCCAATAATGTCCCCGGACTCCCCTCCCATCCCCCCGATAATGTTCCCAGATTCCCATCCCCCCGACAATGTCCCCGGACTCCCCCCTTTATATTATCCCCTCCCCCGATAATGTCCCCAGACTCCCCTCCCATCCCCCGATATGGTCCCCGGAATCCCCCCTTCATATTATCCCCCCCCGTATGGCTCCATTCGCTGGAAGTTGTGATTTTTGGTCATAAAATCGATCAGAATCGGCCGCATTGCTGGACAAACACAACCTCCTAACAGTGTCAAGGAATTAAAATCATTCATTTCATGCTGGTGACAGGATCCGACAGTCCAGGCTGTGCGCCGCGGGGCCCGCTCACACCAGGGGCCCAGTAATCACCTTCACAGGAAATGCCATGTTCTTGGTGCATGTTCCCCCCCCAGTTGTGTGCCATGGGAGGGGGGGGCGCCAGAATATCTTCCAAGTTCCTGAAATCTATTGCTGTGCATTTTTCTGGCTCAGCACTTTCCAAGAACCGAGTGAATACCTCCCCCACCAATCATCCATGAATAAGGGCCCTCAGATTGTCAGCTCTGAGGGGCCGGGCCCTCTGATCCCTCCTGTATTGAACTGTATTGTAACTGGACTGTCTGCCCTCGTGTTGTACAACGCTGCGCAGACTGTTGGCGCCATAAATCCTGAAAAATAATCTCAGTCCTTCAGGACTACACACATCTGTATAGCATGTTGGGTATGAGCTGCATTCATGGACTGGAGGACTAGAGGACCAGAGGAACAGATGACCAGAGGACTAGAGGAACAGATGACCAGAGGACTAGAGGAACAGATGACCAGAGGACTAGAGGAACAGAAGACCAGAGGACCAGAGGAACAGATGACCAGAGGACTAGAGGAACAGAAGACCAGATGACTAGAGGAACAGATGACCAGAAGACTAGAGGAACAGATGACCAGAGGACTAGAGGAACAGATGACCAGAGGACCAGAGGAACAGATGACCAGAGGACTAGAGGAACAGATGACCAGAGGACCAGAGGAACAGATGACCAGAGGACTAGAGGAACAGATGACCAGAGGACTAGAGGAACAGATGACCAGAGGACCAGAGGAACAGATGACCAGAGGACCAGAGGAACAGATGACCAGAGGACTAGAGGAACAGAAGACCAGATGACTAGAGTTACAGATGACCAGAAGACTAGAGGAACAGATGACCAGAAGACTAGAGGAACAGATGACCAGAGGACTAGAGGAACAGAAGACCAGAGGACTAGAGGAACAGAAGACCAGAGGACTAGAGGAACAGATGACCAGAAGACTAGAGGAACAGAAGACCAGAGGACTAGAGGAACAGAAGACCAGAGGACTAGAGGAACAGAAGACCAGATGACTAGAGGAACAGATGACCAGAAGACTAGAGGAACAGAAGACCAGATGACTAGAGGAACAGATGACCAGAAGACTAGAGGAACAGATGACCAGAGGACTAGAGGAACAGATGACCAGAGGACTAGAGGAACAGATGACCAGAGGACTAGAGGAACAGATGACCAGAGGATCAGAGGACTAGAGGAACAGATGACCAGAGGACTAGAGGAACAGATGACCAGAGGTCTAGAGGAACAGATGACCAGAGGATCAGAGGACTAGAGGAACAGATGACCAGAGGACTAGAGGAACAGAAGACCAGAGGACTAGAGGAACAGATGACCAGAGGACTAGAGGAACAGATGACCAGAGGACTAGAGGAACAGATGACCAGAGGACTAGAGGAACAGATGACCAGAGGACTAGAGGAACAGATGACCAGAGGACTAGAGGAACAGATGACCAGAGGACTAGAGGAACAGATGACCAGAGGACTAGAGGAACAGATGACCAGAGGACTAGAGGAACAGATGACCAGAGGACTAGAGGAACAGATGACCAGAGGACTAGAGGAACAGATGACCAGAGGATCAGAGGACTAGAGGAACAGATGACCAGAGGACTAGAGGAACAGATGACCAGAGGATCAGAGGACTAGAGGAACAGATGACCAGAGGACTAGAGGAACAGATGACCAGAGGACTAGAGGAACAGATGACCAGAGGACTAGAGGAACAGATGACCAGAGGACTAGAGGAACAGATGACCAGAGGACTAGAGGAACAGATGACCAGAGGACCAGAGGAACAGATGATTATTGGACTAGATGACTAGAGGATTAGATGACTAAAGGACTAGAGCAGTGGTTCTCAACCTTTCTAATGCCGCGACCCCTTAATACAGTTCCTCATGTTGTGGTGACCCCCAACCATAAAATTATTTTCATTGCTACTTCATAACTGTAATTTTGCAGTGGGAGGAGTAGTGCCATGTCATTGGTGTCAGTGGGATGAATAGTGCCCCATTGTTGGTATCAGTGGGAGGAATAGTGCCCCATCACTGGTGTCAGTGGGAGGAATAGTGCCCCATCACTGGTGTCAGTGGGAGGAATAGTGCCCCATCACTGGTGTCAGTGGGAGGAATAGTGCCCCGTCATTGGTGTCAGTGGGAGGAATAGTGCCCCATCGTTGGTATCAGTGGGAGGAATAGTGCCCCATCACTGATGTCAGTGGGATGAATAGTGCCCCATCACTGGTGTCAGTGGGAGGAATAGTGCCCCCTCGTTTGTGTCAGTGGGAGGAATAGTGCCCCATCGTTGGTGTCAGTGGGAGGAATAGTGCCCCATCGTTGGTGTCAGTGGGAGGAATAGTGCCCCATCGTTGGTGTCAGTGGGAGGAATAGTGCCCCATCGTTGGTGTCATTTGGGGGAGGAATAGTGCCCCATCGTTGGTATCAGTGGGAGGAATAGTGCCCCATCATTGGTGTCAGTGGGAGGAATAGTGCCCCATCGTTGGTATCAGTGGGAGGAATAGTGCCCCATCGTTGGTGTCAGTGGGAGGAATAGTGCCCCATCATTGGTATCAGTGGGAGGAATAGTGCCCCATCGTTGGTGTCAGTGGGAGGAATAGTGCCCCATCGTTGGAGTCAGTGGGAGGAATAGTGCCCCATCGTTGGTGTCAGTGGGAGGAATAGTGCCCCATCATTGGTGTCAGTGGGGGGAGTAGTGCCCCATAATTGGTGTCAGTGGGGGGAGTAGTGCCCCATCATTGGTGTCAGTGGGGGGAGTAGTGCTCCATCACTGGTGTCAGTGGGGGGAGTAGTGCCCATCACTGGTGTCAGTGGGAGGAGTAGTGCTCCATCACTGGTGTCAGTGGGAGGAATAGTGCCCCATTGTTGGTATCAGTGGGAGGAATAGTGCCCCATCACTGATGTCAGTGGGATGAATAGTGCCCCATCACTGGTGTCAGTGGGATGAATAGTGCCCCATCACTGGTGTCAGTGGGAGGAATAGTGCCCCATCACTGGTGTCAGTGGGAGGAATAGTGCCCCATCACTGGTGTCAGTGGGAGGAATAGTGCCCCATCACTGGTGTCAGTGGGAGGAATAGTGCCCCATCGTTGGTGTCAGTGGGAGGAATAGTGCCCCATCGTTGGTGTCAGTGGGAGGAATAGTGCCCCATCGTTGGTGTCAGTGGGAGGAATAGTGCCCCATCGTTGGTGTCAGTGGGAGGAATAGTGCCCCATCGTTGGTGTCAGTGGGAGGAATAGTGCCCCATCGTTGGTGTCAGTGGGAGGAATAGTGCCCCATCGTTGGTATCAGTGGGAGGAATAGTGCCCCATCGTTGGTGTCAGTGGGAGGAATAGTGCCCCATCGTTGGTGTCAGTGGGAGGAATAGTGCCCCATCGTTGGTGTCAGTGGGAGGAATAGTGCCCCATCGTTGGTGTCAGTGGGAGGAATAGTGCCCCATCATTGGTGTCAGTGGGGGGAGTAGTGCCCCATCATTGGTGTCAGTGGGGGGAGTAGTGCCCCATCATTGGTGTCAGTGGGGGGAGTAGTGCTCCATCACTGGTGTCAGTGGGGGGAGTAGTGCCCCATCACTGGTGTCAGTGGGAGGAGTAGTGCCACATCATTGGTGTCAGTGGGAGGAATAGTGCCCCATCATTGGTGTCAGTGGGAGTAGTGCCCCATCATTGGTGTCAGTGGGAGGAGTAGTGCCCCATCATTGGTGTCAGTGGGAGGAGTAGTGCCCCATCATTGGTGTCAGTGGGGGGAGTAGTGCCCCATCATTGGTGTCAATGGGGGGAGTAGTGCCCCATCACTGGTGTCAGTGGGGGGAGTAGTGCCCCATCACTGGTGTCAGTGGGAGTAGTGCCCCATCACTGGTGTCAGTGGGAGGAATAGTGCCCCATCATTGGTGTCAGTGGGAGGAATAGTGCCCCATCATTGATGTCAGTGTGGTGGAGGGGAGAATAGTGCCCCATCATTGGGGTCAGGGGGGGGGGAAATAGTGCCCCATCGTTGGTGTCAGTGGGGGGAGGAATAGTGCCCCATCGTTGGTGTCAGTGGGGGGAGGAATAGTGCCCCATCGTTGGTGTCAGTGGGGGGAGGAATAGTGCCCCATCGTTGGTGTCAGTGGGGGGAGGAATAGTGCCCCATCGTTGGTGTCAGTGGGGGGAGGAATAGTGCCCCATCGTTGGTGTCAGTGGGGGGAGGAATAGTGCCCCATCGTTGGTGTCAGTGGGGGGAGGAATAGTGCCCCATCGTTGGTGTCAGTGGGGGGAGGAATAGTGCCCCATCGTTGGTATTAGTGACACAAATGATGGGGCACTATTCCTCCCACTGACACCAATGATACTTACCTTGCTGACCCCTGCTCCAGCCTGGGCTCGCTCTCTCACTTACCTGTCAGCTGTCTTCCTTCTCTGGCCGCTCTCCTCTTCACTCGCTCCGGCAGCTCCCTCGGTCTTCTTTGATGTACGCGCGCTGCCGCTCGGCTCCTCCTCTCCAAGCTCCACCTCCTCGCCGGTGATTGGCCGCCTGTGTGCCTCTCCTGAGCTACAGTTCCGGTGGCCAATCAGCGGCGAGGAGGCGGAGCTGCTGAGCGATCCCGGAGGTGTGGCCAGGTGACAGCAGCGTATCATCCCGCCCACACATCGCCGGAGACTGCAGCGGTGTCTCGGTTCCTAAGACCATCGGAAATATGTGTTTTCCGATGGTCTTAGGCGACCCCTGGGAAATGGTCGTTCGACCCCCAAAGGGGTCGCGACCCCCAGGTTGAGAACCGCTGGACTAGAGGAACAGAGGACCAGAGGACTAGAGGAACAGATGACCAGAGGACTAGAGGAACAGATGACCAGAGGACTAGAGGAACAGATGACCAGAGGACTAGAGGACTAAGAGGAACAGATGACCAGAGGACTAGAGGAACAGATGACCAGAGGACTAGAGGACCAGAGGACTAGATGACTAGAGGACTAGATGACTAGAGGATTAGATGACTAAAGGACTAGAGGAACAGAGGACCAGACGACTAGAGGAACAGATGACCAGAGGACTAGAGGACTAGAGGAACAGATGACCAGAGGACTAGGGGAACAGATGACCAGAGGACTAGAGGAACAGATGACCAGAGGAACAGATGACCAGAAGACTAGAGGAACAGATGACCAGAAGACTAGAGGAACAGATGACCAGAGGACTAGAGGAACAGATGACCAGAGGACTAGAGGAACAGATGACCAGAGGACTAGAGGAACAGATGACCAGAGGACTAGAGGAACAGATGACCAGAGGACTAGAGGAACAGATGACCAGAGGACTAGAGGAACAGATGACCAGAGGACTAGAGGAACAGATGACCAGAGGACTAGAGGAACAGATGACCAGAGGACTAGAGGAACAGATGACCAGAGGACTAGAGGAACAGATGACCAGAGGACTAGAGGACTAAGAGGAACAGATGACCAGAGGACTAGAGGAACAGATGACCAGAGGACTAGAGGACCAGAGGACTAGATGACTAGAGGACTAGATGACTAGAGGATTAGATGACTAAAGGACTAGAGGAACAGAGGACCAGACGACTAGAGGAACAGATGACCAGAGGACTAGAGGACTAGGGGAACAGATGACCAGAGGACTAGAGGAACAGATGACCAGAGGAACAGATGACCAGAAGACTAGAGGAACAGATGACCAGAGGACTAGAGGAACAGATGACCAGAGGACTAGAGGAACAGATGACCAGAGGACTAGAGGAACAGATGACCAGAGGACTAGAGGAACAGATGACCAGAGGACTAGAGGAACAGATGACCAGAGGACTAGAGGAACAGATGACCAGATGACCAGAGGACTAGAGGAACAGATGACCAGAGGACTAGAGGAACAGATGACCAGAGGACTAGAGGACTAGATGATTATTGGACTAGAGGATTAGATGACTAAAGGACTAGAGGAACAGATGACTAGAGGACTAGAGGAACAGATGACCAGAGGACTAGAGGAACAGATGACCAGAGGACTAGAGGACTAGATGATTATTGGACTAGAGGATTAGATGACTAAAGGACTAGAGGAACAGATGACTAGAGGACTAGAGGAACAGATGACTAGAGGACTAGATGACTAGAGGACTAGAGGATTAGATGACTAGAGGAACAGAGGACCAGAGGACTAGAGGAACAGATGACTAGAGGACTAGATGATTAGAGGATTAGATGACTAGAGGATTAGATGACTAGAGGATTAGATGATTAGAGGATTAGATGACTAAAGGACTAGAGGAACAGAGGACCAGAGGACTAGCGGAACAGATGACTAGAGGACAAGATGACTAAAGGAATAGAAGACTAGATGACTAGGGGACTATAAGACTAGATGACTAAAGGACTAGAGGACTAGATGACCAGAGAACTAGAGGAACAGAGGACTAGATGACCAGAGGACTAGAGGAACATATGACTAGAGGACTAGATGACTAGAGGAACAGAGGACCAGAGAACTAGAGGAACAGATGACTAGAGGACTAGATGATTAGATGACTAAAGGACTAGAGGAAAAGAGGACCAGAGGACTAGAGGAACAGAGGACCAGAGAACTAGAGGAACAGATGACTAGAGGACTAGATGATTAGAGGACTAGATGACTAGAGCACTAGATGATTAGAGGACTAGATGACTAGAGGAACAGATGACTAGAGGAACAGATGACTAGAGGACTAGAGGACAAGAGGAATAGATGACTAGAGGACTAGAGGAACAGATGACTAGAGGACTAGAGGACAAGAGGAATAGATGACTAGAGGAACAGATGACTAGAGGACAAGTTGACTAAAGGACTAGCGGCCTAGCGGACTAGATGACTAAAGGACTAGGGGACTAGAGGACTAGATGACTAGAGGACTAGATGACTAGAGGACTAGATGACTAGATGACTAGAGGACTAGATGACTAAATGACTAGGGGACTAGAGGACTAGATGACTAGAGGACTAGATGATTAGAGGACTAGAGGACTAGATGACTAGAGGACTAGATGATTAGAGGACTAGATGACTAGATGACTAGAGGACTAGATGACTAGAGGACTAGATGATTAGAGGACTAGATGATTAGAGGACTAGATGACTAGAGAAACAGATGACTAGAGGACAAAAAAAACAGATGACTAGAGGACTAGCGGAACAGATGACTAGAGGACAAGATGACTAAAGGACTAGAAAACTAGATGACTAAAGGACTAGATGACTAAAGGACTAAAGGACTAAAAGACTAGATGACTAAAGGACTAGAGGACTAGATGACTAGGGGACTAGATGACTAGAGGACTAGAGGAACAGAGGACCAGAGAACTAGGGGAACAGAGGACTAGAGGACTAGATGATTATTGGACTAGATGACTAGATGATTAGAGGACTAGATGACTAGAGGACTAGATGACTAGAGGACTAAATGTCAGGAATGGACTTGCCAATAATGGTGGGACTCACCTGCCTTGTGGGCTGCAGTACCAGGGCTGGCCAGCGGGTGCTCCCAGCAATCAGAGACTCACCCCTGCAGCCAGCCAAACACCTGAGGCTGATTACGGAGGTGTATTTAAGGGATGGCCAGACCTGCAGTCTGTGCCTTGGTGTGTGTTTTTCCTGGGCCCTGTACCTTGTAACCTGCATCCCTGTTCCTGTTCCTGTCTGACTGATTTGTTGCCGACCCTGCCTGATCCTGACCTCTGCTGACTTCTCCTGTTTGATCCCTGGCTTGTGACCCCGACCATTCTCTGCCTGACCCTCTGCACCTACCTGCCCGTTAGTTGCTGTACCCGGCTCGTGACCTGACTACTCTCTGCCTGCTCCTCCTGTTCCTACCTGCCTGATTGTTATTGACCCGGCCTGCCTGACGACGCTTGCATTGTATGTATTATCTGTGGGTGGTTTGGTTCGTTTGCACTGCGTTTATGTTTGTATTGTTAGTATTAATAAATTATATTGTTTATAACTTATCTGAAGCCTGCATTTCCCTGCGTCAGTCACACACCTCTGGTCATACCCGGAGCCCTGACACTAAAGGACTAGCGGCCTAGATGACTAGAGGACTAAATGACTAGAGGATTAGAGGACTAGAGGACTAAATGACTAGAGAAACTTGGTTCTCCCCTCTAGGTGGGCCTGAAACATCTCAGCTCTCCCCTCCCAGGTGGATTTGAAAAACGTCTCTCCTGGGTGGACATGAAAATCTCAGCTCTCCCCTCCTGCATGGACCTGTAAAGCTTGGCTTCTCCTTCCTGGGTGGACCTGAAATATCTTAACTCTCCCCTCCTGGAGGGACCTGAAGAATCTTGGCTCTCTGCTTCCAAAAAGACATGAAAAGCTTTGCTGTCCCCTCCTGGGCAGACCTGAAAAGCTTTCCCCTCCCTTCCCTTCCTCCCCCCTCCCCTTCACCTCTCTTCCCTTCCTCCCCCTCCCCTTCACCTCTCTTCCCTTCCTCCCCCCCCCCCTTCTTTCCCTTCACCTCCCTTCCCTTCCTCCCCCCTCCCCTTCCCCTCTCTTCCTTTCCTCTCCCCTCCCTTTCTCCCCCCTCCCCTTCCTTCCCTTCACCTCTCTTCCCTTCCTCTCCCCTCCCTTCCTCCCCCCTCCCCTTCACCTCTCTTCCCTTCCTCTCCCCTCCCATTCACCTCTCTTCCCTTCCTCTCCCCTCCCTTTCTCCCCCCTCCCCTTCCTTCCCTTCACCTCTCTTCCCTTCCTCTCCCCTCCCTTCCTCTCCCCTCCCATTCACCTCTCTTCCCTTCCTCTCCCCTCCCTTTCTCCCCCCTCCCCTTCACCTCTCTTCCCTTCCTCTCCCCTCCCTTCCTCCCCGCTCCCCTTCACCTCTCTTCCCTTCCTCTCTCCTCCCCTCCTCTCCTTTCCCCTCCCTTCCTCCCCCCTCCCCTTCTTTCCCTTCACCTCTCTTCCCTTCCTCCCCCATCCCCTTCCTTCCCTTCCTCTCCCCTCCCTTCCTCCCCCTCTCTTCCCTTCCTCCCACCTCCCCCCTCCCCTTCCTCTCCCCTCCCCTCCCTTCCTCCACCCTCCCATTCACCTCTCTTCCATTCCTCTCCCCTCCCTTCCTCCCCCCTCCCATTCACCTCCCTTTCATTCCCTCCCCTTCCCCTCTCCTCCCTCCCCTCTCCGGGACAGCGGTGTCTTAACAGAGCGGCGCCCTCTCCGGGACAGTGGTGTCTTTGCAGTGCGGCGCCCTCTCCGGGACAGCGGTGTCTTTGCAGAGCGGCGCCCTCTCCGGCACAACGGTGTCTTTGCAGAGCGGCGCCCTCTCCGGGACAGCGGTGTCTTTGCAGAGCGGCGCCCTCTCCGGGACAGCGGTGTCTTTGCAGAGCGGCGCCCTCTCCGGGACAGCGGTGTCTTTGCAGTGCAGCGCCCTCTCCGGGACAGCGATGTCTTTGCAGAGCAGCGCCCTCTCTGGGACAGCGGTGTCTTTGCAGTGCAGCGCCCTCTCCGGGACAGTGGTGTCTTTGCAGAGCGGCGCCCTCTCCGGGACAGCGGTGTCTTTGCAGTGCAGCGCCCTCTCCGGGACAGCGGTGTCTTTGCAGTGCAGCGCCCTCTCCGGGACAGCGATGTCTTTGCAGAGCAGCGCCCTCTCCGGGACAGCGGTGTCTTTGCAGTGCAGCGCCCTCTCCGGGACAGTGGTGTCTTTGCAGAGCGGCGCCCTCTCCGGGACAGCGGTGTCTTTGCAGAGCGGCGCCCTCTCCGGGACAGCGGTGTCTTTGCAGAGCGGCGCCCTCTCCGGGATAGCGGTGTCTTTGCAGAACGGCGCCCTCTCCAGGACAGCGGTGTCTTTGCAGAACAGCGCCCTCTCCAGGACAGCGGTGTCTTTGCAGAGCAGCGCCCTCTCCGGGATAGCGGTGTCTTTGCAGAACAGCGCCCTCTCCAGGACAGCGGATTCGGCTGGAGATCATTGGATGGAATGTATCTGATGGAGATCGGGTTTTACATCGTGACCATACACTCAAAGATCTGATTGGCGCGTTCTCCATGTGCAGTCATTGGAGGTCCTTCGTCTGGAATTCTCCTCTCTAGGTTCTGGCAGAGATCAGAGTCAGATGGGATTCCCCGCAGACGCCGGCTCAGTTCTGCAGACAGATGGCGGACTCCACGGACCCGACTAAAGGGGGGGGGCTGCGTTGGCGTCTTCTGAATACAATGATTGTGGGGCCCCCCCAGATATTCATCATTTCCGTGGGAAGAGGAATGGAAGAGAATCCATAGAGAAGGATCAGTGATCGGTTATTGGAAGATGATCAATGGATCAATAATGTGGAGAGAGCCGGAACTCCTACTGACTCCCAGATGTCGGGAGATCGGCAGTGAATGTGTCTCAGACGGGAAATATACGGGTGAATGTGCGTTGTGAATGGGATTAACCCCTCCATGGCAGAATCCATCATTCATTGATCTATAAATACAACTTCGTATTCTATATATCAGTGCTGATCGATGTACACGAGACTGCGGACATACTACAGGAGACGGTCAGAGACTGCAGACATACTACAGGAGACGGTCAGAGACTGCAGACATGATACAGGAGACGGTCAGAGACTGCAGACATGATACAGGAGACGGTCAGAGACTGCAGACATACTACAGGAGACGGTCAGAGACTGCAGACATACTACAGGAGATGACCAGAGACTGCAGACATGATACAGGAGACGGTCAGAGACTGCGGACATACTACAGGAGACGGTCAGAGACTGCGGACATACTACAGGAGACGGTCAGAGACTGCGGACATACTACAGGAGACGGTCAGAGACTGCAGACATGATACAGGAGACGGTCAGAGACTGAGGACATAGTACAGGAGACGGTCAGAGACTGCAGACATACTACAGGAGATGACCAGAGACTGCAGACATGATACAGGAGACGGTCAGAGACTGCGGACATACTACAGGAGACGGTCAGAGACTGCGGACATACTA